>NW_007257410.1:376511-592847 GCF_000164805.1 Carlito syrichta | reverse complement strand
GGAGCGGCCACTGCACTCCAGTCTGGGCGAAAGAGTGAGACTCCAACTCAAAAAAAAAATTAGAGTGCATTAGTTGGACTAGTGCTAGTAATTCTTGCAGATATACTTCATTGTCTCAGTAGGTTAATAGAAAGATTAAAATTTTCTCTCATGTGATGCATAAGTAAGCATTCCTGATTTGCAAGTCACCTATCCATGGACAGAGACATTACCTTCTGCCACCTTCTAACCATGACTGTAAATGTGAATGTGCTTCTCAGTATCATGTCAATGGGAAAAGAGCATGTAGGATCCATAGAAGGGTTTCGGGGTAGAGGCCTGAAAATGATGTTTATAACTTTCTGCTCTACTTTGTTGCTAGAATGGTGTTACATGGTCATACCTACTTGTTAGAAAGGTTAGAAAATGTAGCCTAGCTAAGTGCTAGGAAGAATAGAAAATGAATTTGATGATCAGGTCTGCAGGTTTTGCTACAGTCCACACCTCTGGACCACCAATTGTGCATTTCTTTCTTCTCTCTACACATTAAGCATACTCATGCCTTGCCTAATTGAGGCAACCCAAAGTCCAAACAATTTACTACTCACAACTGAAAACTCAGAATTCCACTTATATCCAATATTCACCATTAGGGAAAATTATGGATCCTCATATTCTGGCAAAATATTACCTAAAAGTGACAAGTTATGTCTAGCCTCCGTCATCAACTCTAAGATACAACCATGAATGAGGGGAAAACACCATATTAAATATTCTCATTCAGAGTAGAACAGCAAAAGAGACATATGGCAGTTTCTGATTCTAAAACAAGATAAAGACAGTACAATATAAGAAAACTGGAGGCTAAGCTCACTCATGAATGTAGGTGAATGTATCTTGAGCAAATGTTGGCAAATCAAATTCAGTAATATATAAAAATGTAATGCATAATGACCGTTATTTTTCCCAGGTGTGTAAGTTTGATTTATCATTTGGTAGCAATTAATGTAACTCAACATATTGAAATTGAGTGATGGATTTCAAAACAAAATGATGAGTAAAGTTAGCATGTCACAGAAGGGCATTTGTCATAAACTTCATTGAATGTATACTTTGAAATGTGCAAAACTAATGAGAACCTTTTTAGGGATCCATGTGTATGTATTAACATTTTAAAGATAAAAACAAGGGCATGATGAAAACAAAATTCAGAGACATGATTATCTCTGAAATGAGAGTTTAAGGGGATTGGCCATAGTCTCTTCTCTTTCTTAAGATAAGTGATTCCCACTTACATGTGAACATAAATGGCGGTTTGCATATAATTGCTATTGAATTAAACATATGAAACAGAAGTGTGTAAGAGTGAAAGTAGCTTGAAAGGAGCAGATAAGGCTGAAGTAGAGAAGGCACGAAGGAGTAAAAGGGTAGAACAGAGCTTTCTCCACCCATTTTAGGGACTTGATCATAAATTACAGGAATCAGAAGTTTGAGGGCCATAAACTCCTTGAGTTATTTTCATTAAAAGATTTTGGGAGAGTCCAAGCATGAGCAAACAAACTGCATCAAGACCTATGTGACAATGTAGGTAACAAAAATGGAGAGGACCATTCTCTCAGATTCTGTTTCAAGCCTGGTTTCCCTTTTATGTACTCAAAACTGAAGGTTGAGAACAGGGGGAGCAGTGGCTCAGAAAGTGGTCTTCCCAATGGACATTGTCAATGTCCTTGCCAGTGTAAGCCTACTGTCAGAGGCCTTGAAAACAGCAGAGAAATCCTGGTGGCCGTCAGGGCATTAGAGACAGAACAGGTAGGTGTCACGAGCTGGCAGACACTGGTGCTGGAACTTGGGGGCCATATGAAGTGCTTGTTTAAGAAGTGCCAACCGAACTCGGCGGCTCAGCGTGTAGTCCCGCGCTTTGGGAGGCTGAGGTGAGTGGATTGCCTGAGCCTGCGGGTTCGAGACCCGACTGGGCAACTTGGCGAGACCTCATCTCTACAATAAATTTAAAAAAAAAAAAAGAAGTGCCAAAAATATTATGATAAAGCACTTAAAGGAGGGTAAGATTCTGCCCAGAAACATCACATGAGTCTGGTTTTACCCACAGTCATTTAAGTCAGTTGATATTTTGGACATACGTATGAAGGGTTGTTGCATGCACACACATCCGCCCTCACTCACACACATAATAACACACCTAAAAACTGAGCATGTGTAGTGACTTTGTGTAATATATCATGTGTCTATTTTAAAAGATTCAATTATCTTAAGTTCTCTAAGAATGTGTATTCATTAAAAATAATCGAAGTATGAAACAGTTTCTCAGCTATTATCTAAAACATTTGATAAAGAACCTTGGTATATATTCTATTGTGTGGCCATGCTTATATAGGTTATATTCTTGAACTAAAATTGTGCAGTGCTTCACAGCCCCTAACCTGTAGGGCAAGTTTATCACATGCTTAGTCTATGGTCTTCTATTCCAGCATCTTAGAATGAGTTATGAGATTTGTGCAGAAATCTCTTGATTTCTTTACTCTTCAACCCATTTCATTATTTGTAAGTTGACACAGCACTCAATAGCTTTGCCAAGTCCTCACAGTTCCTGAAAAAGAGATATTACAGCCAGGTTTAATTGACAAAATAGCTACAACTAGAAATTCACTTACTAGAGCACTCACACATACAGAGACAAATGGTGGGGAATTGTTTGAGCAATGATGATTTCCACAAAATGTCCTGGCATTTTTTGTGTGTCTTTTCTATTAAGATATTCTAAGTTGGTTCCCTGATTTTAGCTTTCCTAAAAATGAAGCATTTCTATAGAGTTAAACCTGCTTACCAGGCACATTCCACAGACGTATTATTATATTTTTAAATTAGCCTCTCTCTTTCACTTTCAAATGGATCGAAAAGCAAAAAGCAACATCCATCATATGAGGTCATCTCAGCAGGAAGCCCAATTAACTCAAAATAAAGTCGCAAATGGTAGATGAACCAGAACTCATAATAAGCTTCCCCCAGGGTACCATGACCAATTTGTGCATTAAATTGTTTTAATGTGATATTTCCTTATCCTTTTCAGTCTTGTCGCCTATTTTACCAATATATTATTGTCTTTAATGTATGGACTATTAGATAAATGCTTATATATGAATATGAATTGCCTGTGCTCTTTTTCAGGGTTTTTACCAAAAAAATATTGATTTGTTTACAGTTAACTGGACAGAAACATCTGTTTTTGTTCCTTTGCAAAGAGTAAAGATTACTAAGCTGTTATTTTTTTTAATTTGTCGTTTCAAGTTATTTACTACTATGTTGTTGACAGAGTATATCAGGGAGGATAGAAGAGGTAAGAGAGAGAGAAAGACACATACAAAGACTGAGAGCCACATACAAAGACTGACACACATACACACACACACACACACACACACACACACACACACAATAGAGAACAGAAGAGGGAGAGGGACAGAGAGAGAGAAAGAGTGAGAGAGGGAGAGAGAGTAAGAGAGAGAGAGAGAATAAGAAGAACAGAAAGAGTAAGTCAGAGAGGGAGAGGGAGAGAGAGAGAGAGAGAACCTAATTATACAGCAGATGCCGGGAGTGGTATTTATTCACCAAAACTGCATGGGTCATTCATTAAAATCTCAGTTTTAATTAGCAAACACCTGTTTTCTGTTTGATTTTACACTGATATCTACTGTCTGCAATTTGCTTTCTTCAGTACAAGCAATTAGATAGCCCTGACAGTAACAGTTAATCTAATTAGTTCAGAGGTGCCCCGGGAGGCAACTATCGACTTGAAGAAATTACAGATACAAGAGATCACAGCTTCATTCACCTGATAGAAAAAGATATGTGCAAAGTTATTATTGGGTGTCCCCTTTTACCCTGTCCCTTCTTGTGGACTTGGGTTTATGAGAAACAGTGAACTGATGAATATTTTTGAGTATCTACTATATACCAGATAGCATGCTAGGTCTAGACAGTAGAAAAACAAAACAGCTACAGCTCTTAGCCCAGAGAAGACTACCATCTGATGAAGAAGACAGATACATAAGCAGATTATTATATATGTAAGGATATTGGAAGGCCAGAGAAGCAGAGGTAAATCCAAGCACTTATAAGCAAGAATTCAGACACTTCTGTAATAAACTCTGATTGTTGTGGGAAAAACAAGATGGTGTTGCCTTTTTCTAAACTGAAAAAGTTGTGTTTGTTATGAAAGTGGTACAAGTTTGTTTATAAACATATACTCTGAGTGACTCTACAAGCATCTTTTTATGAAGCTTATTGAAGTGACCTAATGTCTCTCTCTACAAAAATTACAGCATGTAAGATGTTCTCTTTCCTAATTCTGAAGTTTAGTTCAAGCTAGTTGCCCCTGAGTCCAAAGGTCTAGGAAATATGCAAGAAAGAGAATCACCCATCAGATCTAATTCCATATGCATATTTCAAAAGTAGTGTAGTTAGATGATTTAGAGTGATTATTTTCACAAGTAAAGCAAATGCCAAAAAATGGTGCCTGTAGAGATGCCTGTAAAAGTTTCTCTTCCTCTGCTTCAGCCTCAGTTTAATACACTTGCTTTGAAAATATGGGAGCCCTGGGTTTCACTTAGCTTGATTTACAAATTAGACTTAGAGGGAGAAAACCGATCTATTTCTCAAGAACACACAGGTTGAAGCACGGGCTGGTTTAAGGAGGCATCTTCTCTGCATTACTCAAACTTAATGGAAGCTGCCTCCGACTCTGTGAGCATCACATTATGCTAAATTTGTGAAAGGGGATGGCAGGGGGTGTTTTAACAACAGTACGACAAAAATTAAGTTATGCTCTGCCTAAAACTTCCCAGAGGCTTTTGATGGAAGACATTCATCTGCTGTTGTGTTGATGGTGGTAATTAATTGACTGGAATTGTGTTTCTTTTTATAGAACAAAAAAACATGCAAAGTGGGCAGGATTTGAGCCTTCTCTAAAAGATTAGTTATTTAGATTGAAGAATTGCCACTGTGAAAAACTTTCTGTCCATAGACATTGTAGTGGTGATGACAAAGATGATCACTATCATTGAGATTACAGAGATGAACACCATAGAAAGTTTAGCATATACAAATGTTTTATTACTAGGAGAATAGGGAAGAGGATGAAAATTTGTCAAGCATCTACTATATGCTAGCAACTGTCAGTTAGGAACTTCACGTCTAATACCTCATTGTAATTCTCACGTATATTCAAGTGTTAGATCATTGTTTTGACCAAGTTTCCTCTGATTCTTTATACTGTCTCCAAAGAAAAATAGCAAACACAGATATTCATATCATTTTCTGCATTTTACAGCACATTTTAAAAAATTATATGCAAGATTCCTACCTAGGACAGTGGCCAGCATTTACATTCTATTGTTTAATTCTTACAGTAATCCCAAAACATTGTAGGAAGAGGTAGTAATTTCATTCTGTTAGAAGTGAAGAAATCAAAAAGTAACAAGTCTAGAAACCATCAGGGATCGGTTAAACACTACTAAACACTAGATAAAGTAAATTATACACAGTTCAATCAGTAATAAACTCACCATGTCAAGGAATAGATAGACATAGGTAAATAGATTATAATATATATTACAGGACTCAACAGAGACAAGCACAAGGATTTTTTTTTTAATATTGGCAAATAAAGATTTACCTGGCAATATAATATCACATATTGCCATTTCTAAGTGACTTGTGACCTATTCAATAACTGTCTGTCTTGTGTCTTATTCTGTTAGATAAAACTAATCCAGGTAAGAGTGTTATTTAGGTATGTTATATAGGCATTATAGGCCTTACATAGGTTTATATAGGCATGTTATTTATGATTAGCTATAATCAGTTGTCTGCTGGTTTTCAAACACGTGTTTAAAAACTGCTATTCTTGAAAAAAGACTCAATTGTAGCATTTGCCAATTTTCATGTGTAAATACCCTCAGAAACTTCAAGCTCTCACTATGATGTAAATAATAGGGAGTTGGGAATAAATGTTCACTATTGGTCCATAAGACCTGGTATGAACTAACTTCATCACATCACTGGTGGTGTTAATAATGGAGTGTGGAATGTGTTTCCTTAGCAGCCCAAACTTTTTGCAGAACTCTTTCCTCCCTGTGACACCTCCTTTTTGTCCACATACGTCCGCATAGTGGTACCCTTGTATCCTTTCATTCTCAAGGACATTTCCATTAAGAAAAAATTGTAATTACAAAAATTAAATGGTTTTCAGCATAAGATATACTTATAAAGGGACCTGGCATTATTATGGCCAATGTCTCCTACAGGTAAGGCACATTTTTGTAAGAATAATTTATCAGTATTAATGTGGTAACATAAAGAAGCAACTATAATGCCAAAAACCAGGTGAGTAAGATAATAGTGATAAATAAAGCCTGGTGTTGTCATTCTCATCAAAGGCTGCTTCTGTTTCCAAGATACTGGAAGAGTCTTGCAAAAATTAATGTTTTTATAAAGGTGATTCCTTTGCCATATTGCTGTTGACTCTTAACCTCAGTAAGATTTCTGCTTCTATCTTTCCCTTCTGCTCAGACCATTTGGTTCATTCCTAGTTACTGGCAGGATGTAGAATCTAAATACTTGTTATTCTGTGAGGGATATCAAGGAAGGGCATAAACGGGACTCTGAATTACTTCTCAGTACATAGAGCTGTGATAAGTTTCGTTGTCTTTTTCTCCCTCTAGTCTTGTTTTTTAGTCAAAAAGAAAAACAACTCTGGCTACTATGCATTTATATTCAATGACTTGATTTGAGTATTGTTTTAATACTCATCAGAAAATTATTATTCTCTTTTTCCTTTATGCATGTAATTTTAAGAGGCTTGCTGAATTTTAAAATGTCTTTTTGTCACAACTCCAGGCTTATATTTTTTGTAAAAAACAAAAACAAAAACAAAACTCCGGGGGAGGAAGGAAGAGAGCGGCAGAGTCAGTCGGACTATGTGAGTCCCAGGGTGAGTGAATAAGTGCATGAAAAATTTTGAGTACGCATCTGTGAGTAAGTAGGTATGTGAGTAGCTGACAGAATGAGGCCTCAGGAGCAAGCGGCCAGGACTCTCCTGGTGAAGCAGCTGGTGCTACAACCGCTCTGCTTGGACGCTAGCACTCCCCAGGGCACAGAAGCCAAGTGCCATTTAAAAAAAATCAGCAAAGCAATTCCCAGGAAGAAGCTGCCGGGAGTGACTTTTGGCTTCTGACTCTGCCTCACCACTGTGGCGCCTGGCCAGACACCAGCAGCAAGGGCTGTGGAGGGAGCACAGCGAGGGAGCCCAGAGGCAGAGCCCCACTGGAGAAGATAAAAGAGGCACCCTGCCACCATCTTGAAAACTGAGCAGAGAAGTGTTCTGATTTGCTCACCACAGAGCAACAGACCTGATCTTTGTCTGGTAGATTAACTAATCAGGGGTTGATCATAACCCAGAGGGAATATACTGAAAGCATAAACTCTGGAGGGACACGATGAGTGCTGAGTCTTAGTTGCTTCACAACCTAACCTGATGCAGCCATGGTACAAAGGGTGTGAGCAGAAAAGGACAAGGATGAGGAAGATCCCCGAAGAGATCAGCAGTGATTCAGGGACTAACCCCATCCCCTCCTCCCCAGCAGTCTTCTCAGTGTCAGACCCATATGGCTGGGGCATGACTGAGAGGGACAAAACCAGGCAGAACTGGGACGTCAGCCATGATAGGAGGACTATACTCCAGGATAAGCCTGACTGGGGCATCCCCCACTGCCGGTCCCTGGGGAAGAGACAATCTGGCATCTTTTAACTGGAGGGAATCCTCCTAACAATAGGAGAGTGTGGGGGGGTGAGGCCTCACCCACCCCTACCACTTCCTCCTCCTTCCCTGGGCCAGACACTGGCGAGATTGTGAATAAGGCCACAATTCTCCAGGAAACAGCAGAGGGGCTTAGCTCTGAGCAGCAGAGAGGAACAATGAGAGAACCTGCCAAAAGACAGCAGGTTGTTTTTTGTTTTGGGGGAAGTGGGTTTGTTAGCTTTTTCTTTTTCTCTGTGCATGAATGGATATGTAAGGATTTGATCTACATTCCCCCACTTTTTTTTGTTTTCTTTTTTTTCCATTCTTATTTTTTTCTTTCTTCTTTCATTTTTAGTTGTCTGTTATGTGTGTACTTGAATGATTGAGTGTTCATTTTTCATTTTTTTGTTTGTTTTGTTCTCTTTTTCTAGTTTAATGTGTGTGTGAATGTATGATGTATGTGTGAAGAAGGGTTCGATCTGAATTACTATTTTTTCCTCAACTCTTTTGGTGTCTCCTTTCATTTTAGTGTTGGGTATGTATGTGTGTGTGTGTTTGGTTTTCTGGGTTATTTTTGTTTGTTTATTGTGTTCAGTTTGCTTGGATGTTTGTGTGGTATGTGTTTAATTGTTTTGCTGTGTTTTTTAATTTTTGTCCATCTTATTTTATTCTACTTTTCTCTGTTCTCCTCATTGTTGTTATTGTAACTTGGGCTCAGGGAATACACACATAAACCCATTGCATTGTCATATAGAGTGGTGGTGGAGAGTGGGTCTTGGCAAACCCATACTACAATCAGTGAACATTGTGATTTGCAAGTAGTTTCTGAATCCTAGCACCCCATCCTCCACCTTCTTCAACTCTCAAAACTATAAAAGAGAGCAGAGCTTCCCACTCACAGCCCTGTTTCAAAATAGAATAAACTCAGATCCCTGATTAGGGAAGAATAAAGGGCTGAGCAAGCATCAGAAGGGAAAGCCTCTCAACTGCCACTGGTTAATGAAACTAAGGAGACAAGAAAGAGATATGTCACAAAAAAGGAAAAATCAGTGGAAGAAGACAGGTAATTCCCAGTCTAGCAAAGAGAAAATGCCAGAAAAATCAGACCTCAGAGTCCAAACAGTGGAAGTCATGAACAACTGGCCCCAGAGTACAACAAGGATTAGGGAATGGATGGAAAGAGTGAATAAGACTCAAGAAAGACAAGATGCAACAGTAAGAGAACTTGTAACAGAGATTTTGGCCATAAAAAATTTCCTCAAGGAATTGAATAACAAGACAACAAGTCTGGAAAGCATAATTAATAAAGCAGAAGAATGAACCTCTGAACATGAAGATCAAAACATAGAATTAACCTCATCTATAAAAAACATAGAAAGAAAACTCAGAAAGAAAGACAAAGCTTCCAAGAGATTTGTGATTATATCAAGAGGCTGATGGGTATCCCAGGAGAAGAAAAGGAAATGGAGAATACCTTGAAACAAATATTTCAGGAGGTTATACAAGAATACATCCCCCATGTCACCAGAGATGTGATCAAACAAACACAAGAGATACAGAGAATCCCCACAAGACATCAAATGAAAAGACTAACCACTAGACACATAGTAACTTGTCTACACAAAGTAGGCACAAAAGAAAAAATCCTAAAGGCAGCAAGAGAGAAAGGTCAGACTACCTACAGGGGAAAACCAATCAGAATAGCAGCAGACCTATCAGCAGAAACATTACAAGCAAGAAGGGGCTGAAGTTCAACATTCAAAGTCCTTAAAGGTAAAAAATTTCAACCAAGAATTTCCTATCTAGCCAAGCTCAGATTCATCAGCAATGGAGAATTAAAATCCTTTCCAAACATCCAATCCCTAAGAAATTATGCAGTTTCCAGACCAGCTGTAGAGGAGATACTTAAAAAGGTATTAAGCACAGAAGAACGAAAAAAAAGAAAAACTGCTCATTTCCCAAGAGAACAGGAGAATACAGAATCGGCAGAGAATACATTGCAACTGCAAACTTGAAAATGCACATATAAATCAACCCAAAAGTTAAAAGAAAATAAACAAAGAAAGAAAAAACTTTATAAGATCTACATGACAAGGATAAACAATCACATTTCAATAATCAGCCTGAACATGAATGGAATAAACGCACCACCAAAAAGACACAGAATGGCAAACTGGATTAAACCATGGCACAATAATTTCCTGCATCTAGAAAACTCATCTCACTTCAAGGGATACACAAAGACTCAAAGTTAGAGAATGAAAAATGAATTTCTAGGAGAATGGATCACAAAAGAAGGCAGGAATTGTGATCTTAATATCAGACAAAACAATGTTTAAGCTCTCAAAAATTCAAAAAGTTATGGAAGGTACACTACATATTGGTAAAAGTTTCAATCTCTCAACAAGAAATATCCTTCCTAAACATATATGCACCCAACACAGGAGAACCAGCACTTATAAAGCAACTATTAAACTAAAAAAAATATTGATTCTAACACTATTATAGTAAAATACCAACAAAGAGATCTAGAACCTCAACTTGACACTTGACCAAATGGACTAGTAGATACATACAGAACACTCCACACAACAACCAAGAATATACATTCTACTCAGCACCACATAAAATATACTCCAACATTGATCACATCCTTGGTCATAAATCAAGCACAAACAAATTTCATGAAATCAAAATGCTACCATGCACCTTATGAGGCCACCGTGGGATAAAAAAATATATAAATACCAACAAAATTCCCCCAAATCCCACAAGCATAGACACTAAACAGCATGATGCTGAATGACTACTGGGTCAATACAGAAATGAAAAGTTTTCTAGAAACAAATGAAAATGAAATATCTTACCAAAACCTCTGGCATGCCATGAAAACAGTTGTAAAAGAAGAATTTATATCTCTACAAACACACAAAGTTAGAGGATGGAAAATGGAAAGCTCACAACTTAGCAACATAAATTATTTATCACATGATTATATATCACTGGATGCAGAAAAAACTTTTGATAAAATTCAGCATCTCTTCTTGATAAAAACCCTTGAACACCTAGGCATAGAAGGGATATACCTCAAAATAGTAAGTGTCATCTATGATAAACCCACAGCCAGCATATTGCTAAATGGACAGAAACTGGAAGCATTTCCCCTGAAAACTGGAACAAAATAAGTCTGCTCACTCTCACACCTCCTGTTCAACATTATGTTGGAAGTCCTAGCTAGACAATTAGACAAGAGAAGAAAAGCAGGAGTATCCAAATAGGAAAAGAGGAAGTCAAGTTATCCCTCTTTGCTGACGATATGACCTTATATCTAAAAAATCCAAGCGAATCTGTCAAATATCTGCTTGCACTGATAAAGGTCTTTGGCAAAGTCTCAGGTGACAAAATAAATGGGCAAAAGAGTCACAGTCTTATACACCAACAACAAGCAGGCAGAGAACCAAATAAAAAGCACAATCCCATATACAATAGACACACACACACACACACACACACACACACACACACACACGAAATATCTTGGCATCTTCCTAACCAGAGAAGTGAAAGACATTTAAAATGAAAACTACAAAACACTTCTCAAAGATTTCCAAGAAGACACAAACAAATGGAAAAATATTCCATGCTCATGGATAGGCAGAATCATGACTGTTAAGATGTCCATCCTACCCATGGCAATCTACAGATTCAATGCCATACCCATTAAATTACCAACATCATTCTTCTCAGACCTCGAAATGACAATACAGAAATTCATATGGAAACATAAATAACACAAATAGCCAAAAGAATCCCTAGCAAAAGAAACAAAGTGGAAGGTATCACACTTCCAGACTTTAATCTCAACTATAAGGTGACAATAACCAAAATCGCTTGGTATTGGTACAAGAAGAGGCTTATGGATCAATGGAACAGAACAGATTCCAGAAACAAAACCTCAATTTCTCAACCAACTCATCTCTTCAACAAATCCTCCACTAACAACCAATGGAGAATGTAGGACCTATTCAGTAAATGGAACTAGGAAGACTGACTGACCATATGCAGAAGATTGAAACAGGACCCCTTTCCTATCCCAATACACAAAAATCAGCTCTAAATGGATCAAAGACCTAAGTGTAAAACCTCAAACTATTAGAATCTTAGAAAACGCAGGAGACACCCTTACAGAAATCAGACTAGACAACCAATTCCTGATTAAAACCCCAGCTGTCCATGCCATAAGAGATAAGGTAAACAAGTGGGACCTCAATAAACTGAAAAGCTTCTGCAAAGCAAAAGAAACCATCAGCCGGGCTCGGTGGCTCAGCCTGTAATCCCGCGCCTTTGGGAGGCTGAAGTGAGTGGATTGCCTGAGCCTGCGGGTTCGAGACCCGCCTGGGCAGCAAGACCTCATCTCTACAATAAATCAAAATATCAGCAGGGCATGGTAGCACATGCCTGTAATTCCGGCTACTTGGAAGGCTGAGGCGGAAGGATCACCGGAGCCCAGCAGTTCGAGGCTGCGGTGGCCATGAGCGACCACTGCACTCCAGTCTGGGCGACAGAGTGAGACTCCAACTCAAAAAAAAAACAAATAAAAACCATCAAGAGAGTGGAGAGACGGTCAACAGAATGGAAAAATATTTGCTAACTGTATATCTGACAAAGGCCTAAAATCCAGGATACAAGGAACTCAAAATGTGCCAAAAGGAAAAAAACAAACAACCCCATTTAAAAGTGGGCAAAAAACATGAAAAGACACTTCTCAAAAGAAGATATACAGGCAGCCAACAGACACATGTAAAAGTGCTCAGCCTCACTAGTCATTAGCAAAATACAATCAAAACCACATTGAGATACCACTTAACCCCAGTAAGAATAGCCATCATTAATAAAACAACAACAGATGCTGGCAAGGATGAAGAGTTAAGGGAACGCTTCTACACTACTGGTGGGAATGCAAACTAATTCCCACTTCTATGGAAAACAGTGTGACAATTTCTAAAAGAACTAGAAATTGACCTTCCTTATGACCCAGCTATCCCCCTACGGGGAATATATCCGGAAGGACTCAAATCATTCTACAAAAAAAGATACTTGCATAACATGTTTATTGCAGCATTATTCACAATAGCAAAAACATGGAACCACCAATACTGTTCACTGAAACTGAACTGGATTAAAAAAAAATGTGGTACATGTATACTACGGAATATTACACAACCTTTAAGCTATAAAAAAATGCTTTAAAAAGTATACAGTCACAAAAAAAGTATACATATATGAACTTTGCATCAATTTGGATGGATTTAGAGTCTATAATACTCAGTGATTTATCACCAAAACAAAGAACAGAGTACCATATATTCTCACACATAAGCGGACCCTGAGCATTTACGATAATACTGTAAGAAAGAGATTGGCAGTAGTGGTATATTGCCAAGGTGGGGGAGGGGAAGACACAACATCATTAAGAGTATCTGATCTCAAACCAGGCAAAGAGATATCAAAGGGAGGCCCAGTGTCCACTTGTATACCTAATCCCAAATTGTACCACACATCTTCAAAATAAAATATTTTTAAAATGATAATAAAATACATCTCTGATTTTTATATGTCAGTGAGGGATTTGTGTTTTGAAACGTACTCTCCAGCTGGTTATTTATTTAATAATAACAACAGCAAACTCATACAGCACTTAATATGTGCAAGACATTGTACCAAATACTGTGCATATGCTGACTTACATAGCCCTCCAAACAACCTGTGATAAGTACTACTAGTCCTCTAATTTTAGGTATATAGCAAATCATGGAGCTGAGCATCATCTGAACCCAGCATAGTGGGCTCTAGGGCTCTAGAATATACAATTTAACTTCTATTCTATACACTTTGGCTAACAACAAAAATCATAATCTATGATTTGGCCTATCATATTAGCAGCACTAAAGACAATAAAGGATTTTCAATATTTAGTATCAGTTACTGTCATTCTCCCAATGAAGACATTATAAGATATCTAGCTATTAGTATAAAGCCTATCTAATTCTCAGCACAAAAGAAAATTCATGTTTAGAAGAGAACCTCAGAAAGTACAGTAATACTTGTGGAAGATAAGTCATTCGAATTTTAGAATCTTTGTACAATACTTGTACTGTTTCTCAGTTTCTTTTACAATAGCATGCCATAATCCTATAACACCAGGAGGAGGGTTACTCATTGTACCAAGCACACAGTGGTGTCACCAAAGATCAGACTCATAGTGTTGCATAGAAGTTTATCGAGTGAGTGAAATGAATATAAGTAGAATAGATTGCTGCTGTTTATGGATGCTTGATATCCTATGGCTAGAATGAGGAAGTGGTTTCTCTGAGTTGCAGGATATATGATCACTTGTCAAACTATAACACTATTTAGTAGAGTTAATATACACATATACACATATATGTATATATACACACACGTGTGTGTGAATATGCTTGTGTGTGTGTGTGTGTGTGTGTGTGTGTGTGGTAATACAGTGCTCTCCATGTGGTGAAAATAGACAATGAAAATATGCCACCAATTGATAAGGTTGGGAGTATGACTGGGATAGAAATCAAAGATGCACCCTATAGGATCCAATTCTGAGAACAAAATTAATGGATGCTGGAATGAGAAGAATCCTGCATAAATTTGGGTTTAAAAAAGATGAGTGAAGGAAATTACTCAGATAAATGTAAGAAAGGAGAAATGGGAGTTATATAGAAAACTGCTGGATCCTGGAAAGTACATGTAGAAGGATAGGAAATGAGCTCAAGAAGTTAACCCATGGGTAAGAGTTGAAAGTCAAGGATGAACAAACGTAGTGTGTGGGAAAGGGCAAGTTTCCAAAATGGAGGCCTCATTAGCAGATAGAGAAGGGCTGGTAATGTTGGGAACACTGCAGGGCAGGAAGGTCAAGTTTGCTTCCCCAGACCAGCTGGAGTTCTGACAAACAGATGAAAGAAAAAGAAGTTAATTTATGTTTTTCAAGAGACAAAACTTTTGTTGGAATATAACCTTTGTTGAATAAAGATGGGTACCACTTTTTAGAAGTTCACCCAATTAACAAAAAATATATTTCACCTATTATTACTTTTCTCCAAAAAGGCTTGATGAAAAATATATCTAGGTAATAATTGGAAGTAATAACTAAAAAGAAGCCAACAGCATACCATTCATATAATATTGACATTGAAAGTTTTATAAAGATATTTTGGTCAGTGTGTGTGTGTCATTTAGTGAATGTATATATTATAGAGAAATGTCCCAGTCTTGTTCCAAGGGGCATAAAACTTTATATGTCATGATGAAATTATTTAGGATACTCCTCAACCTCCAGGAACTCTTTAAAAAGAAATATTGTATAAAGAAGTGTGGTTGACATCAAAGTCCACATTCTTAATTGCTACAATATACTTGTAGTTGAAATAATCATTTTTCAAGGTGCTTACAAGACAGTTTTTGTCTCTAATTTCCTCTCCTTGTTTCCTCCCATAAAATGCCAACACTTGAGCAGATGCCCTCTCTTCCTGCATTGTTGGTAAGATCCTGAAAATTTGGTTTTACTACTTTTTCTAGGATACTTTCTGAACAGTTGTGCTCTTTTAATTGGGAGACTGATTCTTCAACTCAAAACTTTTAACTTGCAACCTCATTTTTCTGTTATATTCAATTTCTACAGGATAACATCTGACTAAATCTTTGTTAAAGTATTTGAAGAAATGGTGATTGTTAAAAATTAATTTCTGTATTCCTTTACAAATGAAAAATATAGAAAATGAAATGAGCTTGCTTTTTATTAACTCTTTGACAAACCCTTGCTTCTGATCTGTTTATAAAAAGAAAATAATAAATATTTAGAATACAAAGCCCTGTCATAACAACCTTCTCTCAGTTCTAAAACACGTGAGACATTTCTGATCAAATTTCTAACAATTGCCACTTGTCCTATCTCTGGCGTGTTGTGATGTGGTATGTTCTAGTGAATATAAACCTGAACCTTTGAGTCAAGACAGAACTGTGTTTTTCCTGGCTCTTTCACAATTTTCTGTAAGCCTTGGGCAAATTACTTAATATTTTGCACATCAGTCACTCATAAAATAAGAATAATATGAGAATAAATGTATTTATGTAATATAGTTGGTGTAATTCGCTTAGCATAGGTCCTGATACATATGTAAATACTTCATGATTGTTAGTACATGTTATTGGTTGTATATACTTAACTTTCCTCTGTGTCAACTTCTTTCTGGGATCATTAAGTTGCCACATCTTGCTTGGAGGTACAGAACTGGCACCATGTGAAAATGAGATAGCAATCCTGAATCTCATGTTTTGGGCTCAATGTAGCATCACTCCACACCTTTAACAGCTCCCTGTACCCTTCCATGGCTTCTGAACATGCTCCTAATATTCTTAGTTTCATGTCAAATTAATAGTTGATGCTTAGAATCCTTTCACAGGTATATAATAATAGTGACTTAACCAAGATCAAGTCGTGGCTAAATGGCAGAGCTAGGATTTTAACACACACAGTCTGAATCAGGCCTCCTGCTATGTTAATCATCACCCTTACTATCACAATATTGACTCAATACTTAAATGCTATGTATATTACCCATGGGCTACCTTCTCTTGTACTACCTTCAGTGAGCGTTTTCATCTGTTTTGCTTTGGCCCATGAATGCTATTTTTTTCCCAACCCAAAGTGTTTGAATGTCAAGTCCACCAAACTAGCCAAGAAAAAGCTTGAGGCCACTCTGCAATCATTACACTTGATTACCAAGGTTCTGGGTGAAGATGCTCTTTGAAAAACTGAAAGCATGAATCATGCAGTTAATTGTCAGGCATAGGGGGAAAGTCCAGTTCTGCAGCTCTAGTCCCTGCTCTAAACTCCATCAAATCTTCTGCTGCCTTTAATAGAATGCTTCTTTGGGTCCTTGTGTAAAATACCTTGGTTAATCAAGTTATTCAGTTTTTAGGAGGCAGAGTTATGGGAACCTGCCTGATAGGGAAGGCAAGATATGTCTTTTCTGACATGAAGACATGCAGCCTCCTCTGAAAGTCTTCTTAGCAATGTTGCGGTGGATTTGTATTCTGGATCCATTGGAGGACAACCATGTATGACAGGACTTCAGCTGTTGGCATAAAGTTTTTCAGGAATGGTGAAATATTCTCACCTAATTCCAGAAAGGGATTGCAGATCTCTGTCATTATTAAAAGGGCAAATAAGTTGCTCTAATCCTGGTGCTTGTAAAAGCTAGTCCTGAGCATCCTCTTATCATTCATGTTCTCAGTTACAAACTGCCTACCCTACCTTTTTTGTGTATTGTTATCTATTTGATCTCTCCTTATTCTTCCATGTATACATTCACTTAAAAGATCTGGAACCTGATACTGTTTTCCTGTCAATGACCACAGCTGTTCTCTGTGATCATAATTCAGATTTTACTCCCTGGCTATGTAATCCCAGATAATGCTGAGTAAACATGCAGTCTAACATGGTCCAATCCCTGAATCTCTTAGCTCAACACAGCTTTCCTTCCCCTTTCAAGCACAGCCCATCTGTTGGGCTCCCCTAGACTTCACACAGTGAGCCCTCTCCATAACAATCATGCTTCTCTCACATTCTTTCTGTTTCTTGTAACATTCAGATGTTATCCTCACTTGCACCGATCACAAACACAGAGAGTTCTTTACAGCTAGATCTTCCTGACCCCAGTTTCTGTGTGTGATGCATGCAGCAGTTGAGGGATATGAGGGAGCTGGTGAAAAGCTTTGGCTACATCAACTGGTTTCAAAGCATATTTTCTCCCTGGCAGAAGCAAACAGAACATTTGTAAATAAAGGCAATTGCCAATGAAGTTAAGCCTGAAGAAGTTCTGTGCTGCAATTCATCTAGCTCTCCCATAGGACCAGCATGAGTCCCTTCCCAATGCTCTAGATGGAATTTAGTAAAGAACATTGAAATGTTTCCAGTTTCCCTGACTCCAAGCAGGTGAAATAAAACCTAATAGAGCAGGGCAATTAGACACAAGAAAAACCCACTGCCCAATAGGATTAAAAGAGTTGTCTGCCTGGCAGGAGCCTGAATTAACACAGTTTTCTCCTCCTACAGAAAACTGCAGCATAGATAAGACAGGTCAAAGATTATAAGATTGTTTTCCAAAAAAGTCTCCAAATGTCACATGCTCTTTTGCTAGACAGACTAGGAAAAATTTAAAATCAGGGCCAATAAAGAAAATCCATGGAAATATATTTGTTTAATTTAACAATTATTTAGAAGTTGTCTGATATGTGGCAGGCACATTTCTAGCTGGTGTGGGTATAATAATACAATAATGAATGAAATAGACAAGATTGCCCTCCCTCATGTCACTGGTGGAAAACTGACAAAAACAAAATAAATATATAAAAAGAGATTAAAGTGTAGAAAGGTGTATAAAACTCCATCAGCGAGATGGTCCTGATGGAGAAGTATACAACTTTGAGTAGGGTTGTCAGGAAGGTGACTTTTGAGTAAAAATCATAAGGAACAGGGAGAACTAGCCACAAAGTTGAGGGTAGATCATTCCAGGAAGAAGAAACAGCAAATGTAAAGGTCACAAGACAGGAACCTCCCTGGAAAGTTTGAGAAACAGCAGAGGATGATGAAACTGAGAGAGAGCTAAGGGAAGAGTATTAGGAAATGAGGTGTGTTTGTGTCTGGGGGGCAGAGTTAGAAGTTATCCTTGAGTTTTGAGCCAAGGAGTAATATGATCAGACATGATTTAACAGATCATTTTGCTGCTCTGTTGAAAACAGATTTTAGTGGGCAAAGATGGTAACAAGGAAACTGAATAGGTGACTACTACAACAATGCAGGTAGGAGTTAGTAGTCACTTAGACCAGAGAGTACCAGTGGGGGTGTCAATGAGTAATATATTTAGGATATATTTTTAAGGTAAAATCTACGAATTTTATAATAAACTCAATATAGTATATGAAAGAAAAATCAAGATTAAAAGGATTTTCACCTAATCAGATGGAAGAGTTGTAATTAACAGGTATGTGGAAGATGGCAAAAAGATTAGTTTAGATGCAGAAAATGAGGAACCCAGTTTTGAATATGTTTATTTAGATGTCCATTAGACATCCAAATGGACATGTCAAGTAGCAGTTTGACAAGAGTTATCTTGATTTTATATTTTTATTTACAACCATTTTCAAAGGGGAAAAAAGAGATGAGGTAGGATTAAAAGCTTGGGTTCTCCCAAATTTGTGTTATTCAGAAGGACTTTTGGATCATGGCAGGACAATAATTTACAATGTGGTAGGAGGTGATGAAAATCTTAGTATACAGAAATGTTCATACTTTCTTCAAATGGTAGTTTTATTACAATGTATTTTCAAAGCTGTTATTACTCTATGTTGCATTAGCTTCTAAGTCTTTAGTTTTATATCATAATCAAACATTGGTGCAATGATTTGATCTTCTACTTCTGATCATCATTAAGCTTTACTTGCAAAAGTTAAAATTCACCAAGAGTCATGTTTTGATTTTTCTCACCTGGAAACTGAGGCCAAATAGATTTCCAGATTTATGTTTTCATTCAATGTAAGCTGAAAAGAGAGCACAAGACATTCTGGTTGAAATGCCATGACTTTTCTTCTCTATGAGGCATTGAGTAAAAACAGAATTTATGACCAAAGGCAGATGTCTGCCTCTTGCTGATGTGTCTGCCTGCCCCAGTCAGCACTACCTGGGAATATCTATGACTCCAGAACCTTCCCTTCCAATTCATCCCCTTAAAGAGTCAAATACCAATACATTCACTGGCCACACTGTACATCACAATTTTGCCATCAGGACTCTGGGAAAGGGTTCCATACCCCTTTGCATATCCCATTCCTGAAAGTATCCTATTTGTAGCAATATACAGGCTCCAGTGAATAGTCGGCTTTTCATCATTTTAAACAAATGACAATTCTTTCCCCCTCCAGCACGTACTATTTTTCCATTATTGCCTACCTGAGTGACCTTCAGACTGCATTAGCCATTTATATTTTTAAATGGCCTTTTATTTAATTTTAAAACTGGAACAAGATGAATAAATGTTTGGTCATTTCTTTCTTTATTATACTGCAGCAGTATTTTAACCCTTTTAGATATTCTTTCTTAATTATTCTCCTTCCTTATAATTTAAATTCCATAAATGTACTATGTATCTATTTATGTATTACTGTGACTTCTTGGAGATATGTTTAAGATCTTTCCCAACTAAAGAAGCAATATTCATCTTTTTGGGACAATATACCCCCTCTCCTGCCCCTTTAGAATGCATACATTGTAGTATTTCAACTTCAGGACTGAAAAGACAAAGTACAAGGGACAGATGAAAAGCATTAATTTCTGCAGTTAACATGGTTACCACTTCCTTCTTCTTTGAGGATGAGATGAGGTGCTCTCTTAAAAGTTAACATTGATGAGATGTGTACATTTTTTGTGTGCTAAGTGGCTCATTGACATCAGACAGTCTAATGTCAATTGAGACAAGTACACCTGCTATCTGAATCAAACAGCTGCAGTGTGTGGTTTTTGTATCAAAGATCATTTTCTAGTTTTACTATCTAGTAAAACTTTCTCATAAAAATAGTTATTATTAAGGATTAAAAACCAGCTGGGAACTTTGTAGAAGTAGCATTACTCCAGACTTTTCTTCATAGTCTTTCCAAGATTACATTATAACCCAGGTCAGAAAAGATGGAAGGTCAGTAATTAGGGTTACAAAGAATAGAGCTGAGGCTAACTGGTTGATCTTGTTGTATCAACAAAATATAATCTTAGTAAAAATTTCCTACTTAAAAGCTATATGGATGAACCTGAATTTATAAGACAAATGAATAGGTATCATGCTTTGCGACATACCAGTATATTGGCTTTTAGGCCATTCATTTTTTTTTTTTTAAGTCTTTGAAAAAGCTCCATGTTTACTTTTTCGATAACTATTTCTAGTCAGATAGTTTGTGATTGTGACTGTAGGACAAAAAAATTTACACATTCAAAATGAATAATGTAGTCTAAAGGAATATATTGCATGCTTGCTACTTATAATTTTATATAAAAATAGCCCCATATTAAAGTAAAATGTTAAAATTTCATTTGTTAGTATATCTTAGGTGGTTTCTATTGCAGTAAGACGAGGAAAAAAAGCTCCTACATGTAATTTGTTCCATTCTCCCTAATTTTCAACTTTCAACATTGCTTATTGCATTTTCCTAAGACAAAAGAAAATAATTGTTTTATCTTATTTTTTATTTCCAACAGTCTCAGGTCTACCTTTGCGATGGGAGTTGTCTAGTATCAGAAACCTTTTAAATAGCTTTTAGTGATTAACATATTTATAATTCACCATAAAAAATCTTTAAGCTCTTTACAAAAATTATTTGGGTCCTTCTAATTTATCTCCGTGCTCATAATGATCCATGACTTTTCCATTCATAGTGTGTAAGGAAAGCACAGTATTATTTCTAATACCAAAAGAAAAAACTTCAAAACAAATTTCCATATGTGTATAGGGGTCTAATGTTTCCTTGGTTTTATGCTTCATAAAAAAAGAGTTATTAGCATAGCTATCTCTCCCCCATTATTTAAGTAACTCATAAGCAATTGCTTTACTTGATACTTTCATCTTTATTGAACACTAATGAATACACTTGGTACTGAATAAACTTCCAGTAATTTTGTAGTTTTGACTCTTTGGAGCATACACTTTAGATTACATCTTATCAGACCACAGAAAATATACAACTTTAATACAGAATACAATTATTTATATATGCCATGCTATGATAACTTAAAGGGAATTTTACATAAAGATTTCTCTTTTCTATACAAAAATATTACTATTAGAAAGGTAGAGAGTTTTCATTCTATTTAACAGATTTTTTTTTAAAAGGAAAGCTTAGAGACTTTATTACTTGCATAAGGTCAGTGAAGTCTGTCACAGACATGAAAATAAAATCTTCTTAACTCTTAGCCCCTTCCAACAATAATATATTTTCTTGGGAAATAATAGGTGATAAAGTAGTACCTTATATGAAAAAAAATCTTAATGTTTATAAGTTTTAAATCACCTGGTTTTGTTTAGTATTTCTAAAGTGGTCACTATTTCTCACACACCAGACAAAGAGGATCAGTAGGGCCAACCACCTCTAGCTTCCCAGAAGTCCACTGGCACTCCTTAAACAGGATATTAAGGCAAGACTTAACCCATAAAATAGTAGGAAATTGTCTTTTTTCATTTCCATATTGTAAAATAAAGTCTTTCTATATACCTTTCCCGTCATATCGAATGTAAATACCTGCACAAATAAAATAGTGGCAATTTGTAAACTGGCGTTTTACAGTCACCTCATTTGTTAGCTCAGTGGGCCAGTAAGGGAGTACTATTTCATGCTTGGTTGATTTCACTTTGCAGGCTCTGCCTAGAGGATCAAGAACTTCTGAGATTTTGAAGTAGAAACAATATAAAGGTTATGAGACCATCTAAGTCCCAGAAAGACTTGCATTATTCATTTTACTGATAGAATTATCTTTATCAAAATTTATGTATTTTTAAAGTTTGCTTGAAAATTAAGTATAACTTAAACAGCTACTCTACTACCATGTTTTAAAGGGAATATTATAATATAATATAATCCAGACTCATGGAAGTGATGTGAGCAAGATGGCAGAATAGTATTTTTCAGTGCACATCCCCTTGCAGGAACATCAATTTGAAAAACTATTCACACTCAGAAATACCTTTACAAGAACTAAGAATGAAGGTGAGACGTTACAACAGTTAGATGAAACACAGAAATAAAAAAAAGACACTTTGAAAAGGGCAGGAAGGATATTTTCACATTACTGTGTGACCCCTCCCTTAAGACCAGGCAGCAGAGTGCAGAAACCGACAGCCTCCACATGGAGGAAAGGTAGTAAAGTGAGGATCCAAATTTGCAATGAACTCCAGCATCAGGCCTGCTTCAGGAAAACCTGGCACTTAGTTGGACCCCATGGCCCAGGCTCCAGGTTGGTGCTTGTAGCTCCACGTTAAGACTATCCAAGATGCAGGCTATCCCCCAAGGGTTATAACACCAAGCTCACCCTAGGGATCCTGGGTATGAGGTTGACTCCAAAACCCCAGCTCTAGGCTGACCCCTGCAATCCAAGGCTACAGACCAGCTCTTGAAGCCCCAAGAAGCAGGCCAACACCAGGTAGTCATGCTTCAGGCTGGTTCTGTGGCCCCAGGCTTAAGACTTACCTCAGTATGAGAATGGCCCCCACAGACTCAACCTGCAAGCCATACTCACAGCCCTCAGTTCCAGAGAACCCAAGGACCAGGGCAGTTCCAGTAGACCTAGCATCCAGATCTGCCCATGAGAATCCAGACAAAAGTTTCATCAACTTTCTGATCTTGGTACTAGCCCAGCCCACCTAGGGACTATAGTAAGCCCACCTATGGACCTTGCTAGTCAGCCCACTCAGAATCTGTGAATGAACTTATTGGTGAAGAACTTTCCCTATTGAAGTCAGCCTGTAAAGACTAAAAGACATGTCTACTACTTCAAATGTGCTGAAACTAATGCAAGGCTACCAGGGTACAAATAGTCAGAGAAACATGATACCAACAAATAAATAAAGTATTAGAAACTGACAATAAAGAAAGGAAGATCTACATACAAACTGGCAAAGAATTTTAAATAACCCTCTTAAAGAAGTTCTTTGTACCACTACTAAATAATATGAAAATAATGCATGAACAAAATGAAAAGTTCAACATAGAATATAAATAATTAAAGTGAAGCAAACAGACATTAAAGAGCTAACACGAGTGAACCAAAAAATTCCAGCAAACAGACATTAAAGAGCTAACACAATGAATGAACCAAAAAATTCCACAGAAAACTTTAACATTTGATTCTATCAAATAAAATGAAGAATCAACATACTCATTGAAAGATTAAGGGGATTCCAAGATGGCAATGGAGGTGGATGGAGTGCATGAATCTCCACATAAATGAATGGGTGGAAAGACCAGTATTCACCCTAGCATGTCAGCAAAAGTTGTGTGAATGTCTGATTGAGTTGAGATGTGGAAAAGAGAGGAATGAGATCTACCCTACAAATCTACTCAGTTCAGCTGCCCTACACATCTCCTTGGACCTCAGTGTGCTCTTCAGCCCAGAGGTAGGCACCATCTCTACAGCATCACCCAGAAAGGAAAAAAAAAAGTTAAAATGGTGAAGATCACCTGCAACAGGTGCTGCCTGCTACTGTAGCTTTTGTCCCAGGTCAGACACCAGCATTGTGAACTGCAAGAAAATATACCAAAGTAACCAGCCAAAGTCCCAGCTGAGAAGTCCCAGATGCCCTATCCTTTAACTGAAACATTTGCAGTCTGCCACAGCAGGCCTGTGGAAGAACCCAGCCCTAGATTACAGCAAAATGGCTGTGAGTTTTAAAATGACCCAGCACCCGTTTTCCAGTGATCTTGAGATGAGTGACTCAGGTGGGCTACTTTCTGAGCATTACACACAGAGACCTGAACATAAGTGGATCAGCTGGGGGCAGTTTGTGACCATCCCCCAACTCCACAGGGTAAACAGGGGATTAGATTTGAATCATTTGCAGTCTGCACTGCAACCTAAGAACCCAGCTTCCGCTCACAGTGGATCAGTAGGGGTGAGTTTTAAAGGTAACTAACACCCTTTTCCCAGTGATTTGTGAGACATGTGACTCAGTAGGGCAACATTTGGATCAGCACACACGGAGAGGGCTAAACATAGGCAGATCAACCAGGAACACCTTCCAGCCTCTCCACAACCACAAGGGGTGAACAGGGGATAGATTTAAAAGTTGGAGGCTCCTCCCTTCTGAAACTCCTCCCCTCTGCCACCAATTAAGAGAAGCAGTGCTTGGGTCACATCTACAAGAAACCTGAAGTCATGAAACTGCCAAAAGAGGGTGCTCAAGAATTACATAAGTTTTTGTTGTTTTGGAGTTTCTTTTTTGTTGCTGTTTTTTTATTTTTTGTATCTGCATGACCCTACCTATTTTTTTTTTTAAATACACCTTGTTGGGAGTGGGCATTTCATTCTGTTTTTCTGTTTTATCCCTTCACTTTCTTCTCTCTGTCCAATAAGTCTATATATGAGTGTGAAAATTTCTTCATTTTATCAGTTTTAATTTCCTTGGGGTTTTTATTTGTTTATTTATGTGTTGCTTGGTTTTTTTCTTCTTTATTTGTTTTTGCTTTATTTTATTTTGTTTTTGTTACTATTTTGGTTGGGTTTTCTCTCTCCCTTTGCTTATCTCTTTGTTTACAGGTTTGTATCTTTTTCCTTCTCTCCTTTGTTCCTTCTATTGACATCCCCTCCACATTCTCTCTTTATTAATTCCTTTCCCTTCCTTCATGTTATTTTGATCCCAGGGGAAATACATATGCTCCCATTGTAAGGACATACTGTAAGGTGGTGGGAAGTAGACCCCTGGGGGCCCACATACTAATCAGTAAACATTATGATCCTTAGACAGCTTTTGAATCTTAGCAACCCCTAACATACCTCATTCAAATCTCAAATCTACAAGGGAGTAACATATCTCCTCTGCTCCAACCCAGCTCCAAAAATTGAGCTATTCCAGAGGCTTTATTCAAGGGAGAACAGGGGGTTGAGCAAAAACAATTGAAAACTACTCCCTTTCTCACTGAGCAATGGAAATAAAGAAAAAAGAAAAAACCACCACAAACGAAGAAAAACCAAAGAGTCACAGGCAACACACAAAGTCCAAAGAGGATAGTCCATGAGTATACAGACTTCTGAACTCAAACAATGAAGAACAACTAGACTGACCAGTCTCAGACTACAAATGCATAGATCAAGAAATGGATAGAAAAGATGAACAAAAAACAAGAAAAGCAAAAATAAAACACGAAAGAACTAATGTTGTTGAACCCGCGACTCTAATGAGAGAGATAGAGACCACAAAGAGCCAGCTCCGATGCAAACACACAAGGGTCTTTATTCAGGCTCGAGTCTGGGCTCACGCCCGAAGCAGCAGCTTCAGGGACAAGAGCCCCAATTCATAATGGCAAGCAGTTTTTATGCACAATTACAGAGGGAGGGGAAAGAACTCCAAACTTGATTATACATGATTGGGTAATTTCTCCTAATGGGTATGGGAACACTTGGTATTGGTGGGTGCTGCCCATGATTGACAGAAACCCACATAATGGGCCGAGTGGAATGTTAGATAAGTTAGGTCCATACAGTCCTGCGTATGAAGTAACCTGAGCCGGCAGGCAAAGGGTTACATTAGCCCTTTAAGTTTCCATCCCAAGGTATGCTTAGGAAAGCTTGTTTGCTTAACATTTACATAACATAACATGGTCATTATGGGACAACAAAAGCCAAACTTAACAAAGTTTTAAATATGAATGCTGCAAGCCCATACAGTGAATGTGGGGTAGAAAATCATATACTAATTCTGGGAATTTATAAAATATCACAAGCTTTATTATAGCAAGGCAGTTACTTTATAAAAGTCTTTGTTCCCTGCAGGTTTACATAGCCACTGCGTGTAAATTATCACTGGGATAAAAACCAGTGATAGAGAGCAGCTGGCGCCTCTGAGTCTGCTGCCACCTTGTAGGAATGTCTGAAAGGGGCTTATCGCTTTATCATTTACATCCCGTTGTAAAAGCACAAGTTAGTCTGCTAACTTGGGGCTGACAACGCTTAACCCAAGAGTTCTAAATACAAACACTGCTTAAAACCCGACATATACCTAATTCTATGGGGTCTGAGGTAGGATTTAAAGTACTAAAATTTAATAAAATACATGAGGTAGGAATACACAAAATATATAGTAAACATGAGGTGGGGATATATGAAATACAGTGAACTAAATGCTACTTTTACAGCAAATAAGTTTCTTGGTTTCCTGGGTCTCTCAATAGCATGCTCTTAACCTAAATCTATTGTTGTCCTCTCAATGTATTCTATAAAGAATACAGTAAATTAAATAAATAATAAATTGACAAGCATGGAAAGCAGAATTAACCGGGCAGAAGAAGGAATCTCAGAACTTGAAGACCAAAATCTAGAACTAACCCAATCTGTTAAAAACATAGAAAGAAAATTTTAAAAGATAGAACAAAGACTTCAGGAAATGTGCAACTATATTAGGAGACTAAATCTAAGACTGATAGATATCCCTGAAGCAGATAAGGAGAGTGAGAGCAGCCTGGAACACATATTCCAAGAGGTCATCCAAGAAAACTTCCTGCATCTCAACAGAGACATGACAATCCTAATGCAAGAGATATAGAGAGCCCCTACAAGACATCAAATAAGAAGACCAACTCCTAGACCCATAGTAATTCACTTACCCAAAGTAGGTATAAAAGAAAAAATACTAAAAGCAGCAAGACAGAAAGGTCAGACTACCTCCCAGGGAAGAACAATCAGAATAGCAGCAGACTTATCTACAGAAACACTGCAGGCTACAAGAAAATGGAACCCAATCTTCAAAACACTAAAAGATAAACAATTTCAACCAAGAATTTCCTACCCACCTAAACTGAATTTCATCAGTGATGGAGAATTAAAATCCTTCCCAGACATTCAACCCCTAAGAGTGTATGCTGCCTCCAGACTAGCTCTACAAGAGATGATTAAGAAGGTATTAAGCACAGAAGAAAAAAGAGAGCAACCATATTGTTTCCAAGAATGCAAGAAAACAAAGAGCCAATAATTCATGCATCATGACTACCTGATTGAAAACACTCACATAAATCAACCCCCAAATCAAAAGAAAACCAACAAACAAATAAGTAAAGAAACAACAACAAAGAATATAAGAGCCTCATGACAGGGATAAACTCTCACATCTTGATAATCAGCCCAAATGTAAATGGACTAAATGCACCACTAAAAAGGCATAGAATAGAAAACTGGATAAAGAAACATGATGCAACAATATACTGTCTTCAGGAGATGCATCTCACCAAAAGGGACACTCACAGACTCAAAGTCAGAAGATAGAAAACAAATTTTCAGGCAAACAGAACACAAAAGAAAGCAGGAATCACACTCTTAATATCAGCCAGCATAACCTTTAAGCAATCAAGTATTTTAAAAGATACAGAAGGATACTACATAATGATAAAAGGTTCAGTTCATCAACAAGAAATATCCATCCTAAACGTACATGCACTAAACACAGGAGCACCAGCTTTTATAAAGCTGCTACTAAGTAAAGTTTAAAAAGATATTGACTCTTAACACTATCATAGCTGGGGACTTTAATACCCCACTATCTACCCTAGATAGATAATTAAGGCAAAAAAGTCAACAAGGAGATCTGGAATCTCAACCTGATGCTTGACCAAATGGACCTAATAAATACCTACAGAACACTCCACCCAACAACCATGGATTATACATTCTACTCATCACCTCATAGAACATACTGCAGGATCGACCACATCCTTGGCCATAAATCAAGTATAAACAAATTTCATAAGATTGAAATACTGTCATGCACCTTCTCAGACCACAGTGGAATAAAAACAGATATCAATACCAACAAGGTCCCCCCAAACCCACAAAGACATGGACTCTAAATAGTATGATGCTGAACAACTCCTGGATCAACATAGAAATCAAAGAAGAAATTAAAAGATTCCTGAAAACAAATGACAGTGAAGAAACAGCTTACCAAAACCTCTGGGATGCCATGAAAACAATACTTAGAGGATAATTCATATCTCTACAAACACATATGAAGAAAATGGTAAGATCACAAGTTAACAGTATAACAAGTCACCTAAGGGAGCTAGAAAAACAAGACCACCAAAACCCTAACTTCAGCAAGAAAATCCAGATTACCAAAACAAAAGCCCAAATATGGGACATAGAACACAAAAATATCATAGAAAAAATAAACAAAGCAAAAAACTGGTTCTTTGAAAGGATAAACAAGATTGACGGACCCTTAGCAAGACTGAACAAAAAAAAGAAAGAAAAAGCCCAAATAAACACAATAATAAATGCAAAAGATGTAGTCACAACTGACCCTGAAGAAATACAAAAGATTATCAGACATTACTATGTACATTTTTGTGAAACAAACTCAAAAACCTAAGTGAAATGGAGGACTTTCTGATAGCACACAATCTCCCAACATTGATACAAGAAGAAATTGGGATCCTAAACAGACCAATAATAACCCAGGAAACTGACTTTGTTCTTAGAAAACTACCTACAAAAAAAATGCCCTGGACCAGATGGCTTTCCAGCAGAATTCTACAAAACATATAAGGAGAAGCTGACATTAATTCTATTGAAAGTATTCCAGACAATTGAGAAAGATGGAATTCTCCTTAAATAATTTCATGAAACTAACATCACACAGATACCCAAACCGGATAAAGATCCAACAAAAAAAGAAAACTACAGACAAATATCCCTGATGAACATAGATGCAAAAATTTTCAACAAGATTCTAGCAAACTGGATCCAATAAAACATCTCAAAAATCATTCATCCACCATGACCAATTAGGCTTCATCCCTGGATGCAGGGTTGGTTCAATATCCACAAGACTATAAACATAATTAAATATATCAACAGATGTAAAAACAAGAATCATGATTTTATCATTAGATGCAGAAAAAATTTTTGATAAAATCCAGCACCCCTTCTTGATAAAAAACACTTGAACACTTAGGCATAGATGGAACATATCTCAAAATAATAAGAGCCATGTATGATAAACCCTCAGTCGACATACTGCTATATGGACAAAAATTGGAAGCGTTTCCCCTGAAAACCAGAACAAGACAAGGCTGCATACTTTCATCTCTCCTGCTCAACATTGTATCTGAAGTCCTAGCTAGAACAATTAGACAAGAGGAGGAAATCAAGGGTATCCAAACAAAAAAGGAGGAAGTTAAGTTATCCCTCTTCGCGAATGTCATGATCCTATTCCTTGAAAACCCAAGAGAATCTGTCAAAAATCTCCTTGCTCTGATAAAGGACTTTGGCAAAGTCTCAGGGTATAAAATCAATGTGTAAAAGACAGTTGTATTTCTATACACTGATAATAAACAAACAGAAACCCAAATAAAAAGCACAATCCCATTCACAATAGCCAGAAAAAATAAGTACCTTGGCATCTTCTTAACCAGAGTTGCGAAAGACCTTTACAATAAAAACTACAAACCACTGCTCAAAGAAATCTAAGAAGACACAAATAAATGGAAAAATATTTCATGCTCATGGATTGGAACAATTAACATTGCTAAGATGTCCATCCTACCAAAGGCAATCTACAGATTTAATGTAAGACCTATTAAATTACCAACATCATTCTTCTCAGACCTAGAAACCACAATACAGAAATTCATATGGAAACATAAAAGACCACAGATAGCCAAAACAATTCTTAGCAAAAGAAACGAAGCAGGTGGTATCAATCTTCTAGACTTCAAACTCTACTATAAAGTAAACTACAAGAAGCAAAACAGCCTGGTATTGGTACAAGAATAGGCATAGAGACCAATGGAATAGGATAGAGATTCTGAAAGCAAAACCTCAATTCCTCAAGCAACTCATCTTCAACAAAGCCTCCACCAGCAACCAATAGGGGGAGGAGAACCTATTCAGTAAATGGTGCTGGGAAAACTGGCATACCACATGCAGAAGACTGAAACAAGATCCCTACCTATCACTACAAAAATCATCTCTAAATGGATCAAAGACCTAAATGTAAAACTGCAAGTTACGAGAATTCTAGAAAAAAATGTGGGAAACACCCTTATGGAAATTAGAATGGACAACCAAGTCCTGACGAAGAATTCAAAAATGAATGCCATAAAAGATTTTATAGACAAGTGGGACCTCACCAAACTGACAAGCTTCTGCAAAGCAAAAGGAATCATCAAGAGAGCAGGGAGACAGTCCATGGAATGGAAAAAGTATTTATCAGCTGTGTATCTGACAAAGGCCTAACATCTAGGATCTACAAGGAGCTCAAACGTGCCAAAAGGAAAAAAAACCAAACAACTCCAATTAAAAAATGGGCAAAAGATATGAATAGACACATCTCAGAAGGCATACGAGCAACCAACAGATACATGAAAAAATGTTCAACATCATTAATCAACAAAGAAATGCAAATCAAAACCACACTGAAATACCGCTTAACTCCAGGCAGGATGGCCATCATCAATAACTCAAAAAACAACAGATGCTGGAGAGATGGGGAAAAGGGAACACTTTTACACTGTTGGTGGGAATGTAAGCTAATACAACTTCTGTGGAAAACACTGTGGTGATTTCTAAAAAATCTAAAAATTGACCTTTCATATGACTCAGCAATCCCCCTTCTGGGAATATACCCAGAGGAACTCAGATCACTCTATAATAAAGATATCTGCACATGCACGTTTACTGCAGCATTACTCACAATAGCAAAAGCATGGAACCAACTGTGCTGCCCATCAAAAATGGACTGGATAAAGGATATATTATGCAGTCATAAAGAAAAACAAAATTATGAACTTTTCTGCAACCTGGATGGAATTAGAGTCTATAGTGCTCAGTGATTTATCACAGAAACAAAACTCTGAGTACCACATATACTCACTCATAAGTGGACCTTGAACATTTTTCATAATACCGTCAGAAAGGGATTGGCAGTAGTGGGACACTGCCGGTGGGGAGAGCACATAACATCAATAAGGGTACCCACACTTCACCTTATGATGATCACTTATGTACCTAACCCTAATTTGTACCCCGCATTTTATAACTAAAATAATTAAAAGTAAAAATAAATAATGAACAAAATGTAAAATATAAAAATAGATCATTTAAGCCGGGCTCGGTGGTTCAGCCTGTAATCCTGTGCTTTGGGAGGCTGAGGTGAGTGGATTGCCTGAGTCCGCGGGTTTGAGACCCACCTGGGGAACTTGGCGAGTCCTCATCTCTACGATAAATAAAAAAAATTCCTCATCCCTACAATAAATAAAAAAAATTAGCTCGGCGTGGTGGCACACACCTGTGATTCCAGCTACTTGGAAAGCTGAGGTAGAAGCATCACCGGAGCCCAGCAGATCGAGGCTGCGGTGGCCAGGAGCGGACACTGCACTCCAGTCTGGGCGACAGAGTGAGACTCCAACTCAAAAAATAAAAAAGATTATTTAAAATTTAAGATTCAGAGAAAAATAATAAAGAATTCTTAAAAAATGAAAAAAACTCTGAGACTTATGGAACACCATCAAGCACACCAATATATGCATTATTATCATTTATAGTCCTCAGGAGAGTAGAAACAGAGAAAGGAATAAAAAATATTATTAAAAGTAAAGACAGAAGATTTCCCAAATCTACAGAGAGAAATGAGCATCCAGATCTGTGAAACTCAACCTTAAATACATTAAATATAAAGATCTTCATTAAAACATATTATAATAAAATTCTCAAAAGTTAAAGACAAATAAGAATTTTTTAAAAAGCATCATAAAGATGAATCTCAGTATGTTTCCTAACCTGGTCTCAAACTCCTGGCCACAAGTGGTCCTCCTGCCTCAGTTTCCCAATGGCTGAGAAAAGAAACTTGTCACCTACAAGGAAAATCCTATAAGGCTATCAGCAGACTTCTCAGAAAAAACTTTGGAAGTTATAAGGGTAATAAATGTTATATTCAGACTACTGAAAGAAAGGGAGTTACAATAAAGAATACTATACACAGCAAGTGTATTCTTCAGAAATAAAATAAAAATAAAAACTTTTCCAGACAAGCAAAAGCTGTGAAAATTCATCATGAGTAGACCTGCCTTACAAAAACAGCTAAAGAGAGCTCTTCAATTTGAAATTAAAAGACACTGACTAACATGAACACATATAACAGAATAAAACTCACTGCAAAGGGAAGACTATAGTCAACTTCAGAATACTAAAATAATGTAACAGTGGTTCATAAATCACTTTAACTTTAATGTAAATGGTAAAAGACAACAGTATTAAAATACTGATACCTAAAATAATTTTTTAATGAATACATAATATAAAATAATGCAAATTTGAGATCAATATCATAAAATGTAAAAGGAAAGAAAGCTAAATGGCATAGTTTTTGCATGCAATTGAAGTTATTGTTTATCAACTTAAAATGTACTGTTACAGCTATCAACTATAAGACATTTTATATAAGCCTCAGATAACCACAAAGAAAAAAATCTTTTAGGTCTACATAAGGGAAAGAGAAAGAAATCAAAGCACACTGTTATAAAAAGTCATCACATCACAAAAGACAGTGAGAGAGATAGAAAAAGAAAAGAAATTCAAAACAGTCAGAAACAACTAACAAAATGGAATAAGTCTTTACCTATCAATAATAATGTAAACAAGTTACATTGGCCGGGTTTGGTGGCTAGCCTGCAATCCCAGCATTTTGGGAGGCCAAGGAGAATGGATTGCCTAAGCCCACGGGTTCGAGACCAGCCCAGGCAATTTGGCGAGACCGCGTCTCTACAGTAAAATAAAAATAACCAGGTGTGGTAGCGTGCATCTGTAGTTCCGGCTACTCAGAAGGCTGAGGCGGAAGGATTGCTGGAGCCCAGAAAGTCGACACTAGGGTGGCCGTGAGCATGCATGCCACTGTACTCCAGCTGGGCAGGGTGTGAGACTGAGACTCAAAAAAAAAAATTACATTATCTTAAAAAGATGTGTAGTGACTGAATGGATAAAAATATCATGATCTAACTATATACTACCTACAAGATACTTTACCTTTAAGGACACACATAGACTAAAAGTAAAGGCAAGAAAAGAGATATTCCTGCAAAGAAATACCCAAAAGAAAGTAGGTGTGGCTCTATTTATATCAGACAAATATTTTGTCAAAAACTGTCAAGTGACAAGAAGATCATTATATGATACAGGAGTCAAGTCATAAATAAAATATTTATGTATAAAAGCAATTGAATGTATAAAAACACCCAACATTGAATCACCTAGTAATTGAACAACTAAGGGAGAAAATAGACAAAAACACAATAATAGTAAGGAACATGATTCCTCCACTTTCAACAATAAACAGATCATTTTGACAGAAAATCAGTAAGAAAATTGCAGACATAAACAACACTATAGACCAAATGGAACTAACAGACATATACACTTGTAAATGTTTACCAACAGTAACAAAATACACATTCCTTTCAAGTGCATATGGGCCCTTCTCTAAGACAGATCATAGGTTAGGCCACAAAACAGATTTGTAAAAAGATTAAAATCAGATCAAGTATCTTTTCTGAACACAGTGGCATGAAACTAAAAATTAATTTCAAGAAAAAATACACAAATATGTGGACATTAAATAATATACTCCTGAACCACCAATGGGTCAAATAAAAGGTCAAAAGAGAAAGTTAAAAAAAATAATACAATGAAAATACAAAATGCCAAAACTTATGAGATGCAACAAATCAGATCTAGTAGGAAATTTTATAGCTATAAATGCCTACATTAATTAAAAAGAAATATTGCAAATAAATTACCTTAAAATTACACCCAAGAAACTAGAAAAATGTTAACTAAGTTCAAAATTAGCATAAGATGAAAAATAGAAAGGATAAATAAATAAACTAGGGACTAGAAAATCAATGAAGAGAAAAGATCAATAAAGAGAACTGAAAAAAACAAAATTGACAAACATGTAGCTTGACTAATAAGAAAAAAGAAGGAAGTCTCAAATAAAATAGAAAAAGAGAAATTACAAACAATATTACAAAAATATAAAGAATTATAAGAAACTACTACAAATAAATACAGACCCATAGATTGGATAACCTAGAAGAAATTGATAAATCCTAGAAACACATAACCTACCAATAGTGAATCATAAGAAATAGTAAATCTGAGGAGACAAATAATGAGTAAGAAAATTGAATCAGAAAACAAACAAACAAATGAAAAAATACTTTTCACAGCAACAGAAGCCCAGAATCAGATGTCTTCAAGAGTAAATTCTACCAAGCACTTGAATAAGATTAATGCCAATTATTTTCAAACTTTTCAAAAAATTTAAAGATAAGGGAGCACTTGAAAACCCATTTTATGAGACGAGCATTACCCTGGTACCAAGCCAGAAAAGAAAACTACTCAAAAGTAAAATTACAGACCAATATTCCTGATGATTATAGATGTGAAAATCCTCAACAAAATACTTGCAAATCAAATTCAACAGAACATTAAAAGAATCATACATTATGACCAAGGGAGATTTATCCCTGAGACACAAGGATGATTCAACATATGCAAATCAACCAATATGGTACATGACATTAACAGAATGAAGAACAAAAATCATATCATCTCAATAGAGAAATAAAATGTATTTAACAAAATTTAATATAATTTTATGATTAAAAATTCTCAATGAATTAGATGTAGAAGAATGTATCTCAGTACACTAAAAACCATATATAACAAATCAACAGCTAACATCACACTCAATGGTAACAAGTTGAACAAGAATGTCTTCTTTTACCACTTCTAGTTCTAGTCAGGGCAATTGAACAAAAATAAAAAGGAAATATAACCAAATCAGAAAGGAAGAAGCAAAAATAATTATATATATATATATATAAATAACTATATATGTAGTTAATATTGCTTCTTCCATTCCGATTTGAATATATTTCTTTTTCTGATATATATGTAAATATACATATATAAAATAAAATGTATATAGTAAAACTTCAGGATAGTTGATCAACATGCAAAATCAGCATGCTTATAAACACTAACAAGGCACTATCCAAAAAAAAAAAAAATCCTATTTCCATCAAGAATAAACTTTTAAAAATAAATTTAATCAAGAGGTGAAAGACCTGTATATTGAAAGCTATAAAATATTTATTAAAGAAATTGAAGAAGACACATATAAACGGAAAGATGCATGTTTATGTATTGGAAAAATTAATATTATTAAAATATCCATGCTATCCAAAGCAATATATAGATTAAAAGAAACTTCTATCAAGATTACAATGTTATTTTTTGTTGGGAGTCGGCCACAGAGGCCCACCTGAATGTTAAGGATCAAGGTAGGCTGTGGACCCTGAGACCACTAGGATGTGTTCAGGAGCTGTTGGCCCATTTCCTCTTCCCTTTTTTGCTATTTGACAAATCTCATTAGAAGGAATTTTGATGATCTAAACTTGAAGCTCTAAATGTATGACAGGCATGGCTAACTTTAGGAGTCTATTGTTCCCGTTTCTCACAGACTGCAGTTTTGGCTTTAAACTTAACAATAGTTCAAACACAGGTCACGTGTGAGAGCCTTTGATATGACACAAGCTTCATTACAAGATTTAAAAAGTATATTTGTAGAATTAGTATATACATATAAAGAGCTGTTTCAACTTTAATAATATATATATAATTATTTAGGGTCACCAGAAATGGCTCAGCATGAACTTTGGGCTGGGCTGCATTCCTGAGAGCCCAGTGTGTATCTTGGACTGGGCTGCATTCTTTTAAACCAGTTTTAACTATGACTGGTGTAGGGTCTTTTCTACTTATTATAAGAATTAAATCTGTTTTATTCATGGAAGGTATCCTAGGGTAGGCTCAGCTTACATCAAAGAATTATGATAGTTCAAGCATAATTAAACATGATATTTTTAGGAACTAGAAATTTTTATAGAAGTTAAGATAGATATTTAGGATTTTAGAATTTTGTTAGGAGATTGTAATCAATTGTTCCTAAAAATGGCCCAGGTCCAGCATGATCTTTGGACTGGGCCACATTCTTTAGGAACCGGTTTGGGTTATAATTAAGAGTTTCTATAGTGTAGGTAGAATTAGCGTAGAATAGAAAGCTATTAGGATTTAAATTAGTCATTAGGTGTTGTGTATGCATAAGCTTTAGAAGTTATTGATTATTAGAATATTATGATGTTAGAATTGTTGTATTACTTTTGAGGAACATTGACCAAGCATGGGGAACAGTGAGATAATTTTGGGATTGTCCTTCCTCATGCTTGAGGAAACAAACACTTGGTGGGTGGAGGACACCCCTTATCCACCTGGCTTTGTGTTCACGTAAAAGTCTTGTGATTTAATTGGGATTGTCCTTTCTCATGCTTGAGGAAATGCCTGGTGGGTGGGGGATGCCCCTCATCCACCTGGCTTTGTGTTCACGTGAAAGTCTTGTGATTTGACCTGTGAAAATTTGGGATAAAAGACTTACAGTTTGTCCCATTAAATGGCTTCTGCACTAGACAGAGTCCAGTCTCTTTCTTTCTCCCCCCTTTTCTTTCTTTCTCTTTATATCTATCTCTCCATCATTCTTTCTTTTAATATCTATCCCTCCAGTTTAATCGCTGACGCCATCTTTCCTACCAGGGACCCCCAATATCTGCAGGGGCTGGCCCCCCACAATTTTTCACAGCAATATTCTTTTTTTAGTTGGAGTCTTACTCTGTCGCCCAGACTGGAGTGCAGTGGCTGCTCCCGGCCACTGCAGCCTCGACCCGCTGGGCTCCAGGGATCCTTCTACCTCAGCCTTCCGAGTAGCTGGAATTACAGGCTTGTGCTACCATACCCGGCTGATTTTTTCTTTATTGTAGAGATGAGGTCTCACCAAGTTGCCCAGGCAGGTCTCGAACCTAAGGGCTCAGGTAATCCACTCACCTCAGCCTCCCAATGCGCGGGATTACAGGCTGAGCCACTGAGCCCTGCTAGCAATATTTTTAAAAAGAAAATTCACTTGCAACCAACCATCCAAGCCCCTCAATAGCTAAAGTACCTATGAGCAGAAAAAAGCAAAGCTAGACGCAGCACACTACCTGGTTTCAAAATGTGCTGCAAAGCTAAAATAATCTAAACAGTACAGTACTGGCATAAAAACAGACATGTAAACCAGTGGAATATAATAGCCCAGAAATAAACCCACACATTTGTGGTCAACTAATCTTCAATAAAGATAACAATAACAACAAAAAGGAAAATCTATTCCATAAATGGTGTTGGGAAAACTGGATAGCCGAATGCAGAAGAATGCATTAGAGCTATTATATACAAAAATTGATTCCAAATACATTAAGCACTTAAATGTAAAACCTGACACTGTAAAACTAGAACTAACTACTAGAAAAAAACATAGTGGAAAGCTTCTTGAAATTTGTTTGGGCAATGAAGTTTTGAATATAACTCCAAAAGCACAAGCAACAAAAGAAAATATAGATAAACGCAATTGCATCAAGCTAAAAAGTTTTGCACAGCAAAAGGAATAGTCAACAGAATGAAGAGACAATCTATAGAATGACAGATAATTGTTGTCAATTATACATATAAGAGGTTAGTATCAAAAATATATAAGGCACTCAAACCACTCAAAAAAACAAATGACTCACTTTAAAAACCAGCATGATCAGAATGATCTGAATAAGCATTCTCCAAAGGAAGATATGCAAATGGCTAAGAGGTATATGAAAATAAGTGCTCAACATCATTAATCATTGTGAAAATGCAAATAAAAACCACAATGAGATGTCACTTCATACTTATTAAAATGGGTATTATAAAAAAGACAAAAGATAACAATTATTGGAGAAGGTGCAGAGAAAAGAGGACCCTTAAATGCTGCTGATAGGAATGTAAATTCAAACAAACATTCTGGAAAACATGATGAAAATTATTATAAATAACTTCCAAAATATTAAAAATATGATTGCCATCTAATCCAACAATCCCACTTCTAAGTATATATCCAAAGTAAATGGAATAAATATTTTCAAGAGATAGCTGCATTCTTGTGTTCATTATAGCATTACCTACAATAGTTAATATATGGAATAAACATAAATGTCCATCATTGTATATATAAAAATACAATTTAATATTATTCAGTCTTAAAAAGGAAAGACGTTCATTATTTGTGACAATGTGGAAGAAACTGGCAGAAATAATGCTTGTGAAATAACTAAGCACAGAGAGACAAATACTGCATGATCTCACCTCTATTTGTGATCTTAAAACAGCAGACTCATAGAAGCAGAGACTATAATGGTGATTGTCAGGACACAAAGGTCTGGGAAATTGGAATATGTTGGTCAAACTTACTCAGTTTCAGTTAGACGGAGTGGATAAATTCTGAGGATCTCATATACAGCATGGTGACTATAGTTAATAATACTGTATTATATACTTGAAGTGTGTCAAAAGAGTAGATTTTAAGCATTTTCACTACAAAAAATAAATATGTGAGGTGATGGATATATCAGTTAGATAGTTTGATTGTGGCAACTATTTCACAATATAAACATATATCAAAACATAATATAATATACCGTAATTATATATAATCCTATTTGTCAATTATACTTCAATAAAAATAAAAGTATTTAACATATAAAATCAGCTCTAGTTGTAAACTTTCTCCTTTTTTTCTGAGATCTTTGGTACAATATTTTGAAAGTCTCACTGGGACATATGAGAAAAATAGATGAATGAGAATTTTGAACTACTAACTAGCAAACTTACCTTATCTGAACAATCTTTGAATGTTTAAATATTCAAAAAAGAAATTGAACAAAGCTGTAAACTAACAGTGGGAAGAATTCATATGGTGAAAACCAAAAATACTTCCACCAACTGTTAAGTACCTTTGGTCTAAAATACCCTTGATTCTACCTCTTAACTAGAACATTATATATTGCCACTAAAATACTAGGGTAATTTTACTCGTTATAATTTGTCCTGGAATCTCAGATGTAGGTGATGCATTGATCAAAAATATAGGCAGATGATTTCCCAGATATCAGGGAATAATTTCTGAGCAAACCACACATATTGCTTTTCTCTTCCTATGTCTCCCATAATCACTAACATCAGATGTCTACTTTCACTGAGACACAAGTGCTCACATGATCCAACAAAGCAAGAAATAGAATAAGGCCATAGAAGTTTGCTGAATCAACTTAATCCTGAAATGCCTGCCAAACAAAATCTTTATATACAGGAAGAGCTATACTAAAATTCAAAGCAGGGCATACTGGGATACTGTGGGGCACTATGCCAACGTGAGTACAAAGCAACATTAGAGAGAGAAAATATATTTAATTATATAACATCTTTGTCACCAGTTGGTCTAAGATGAAAATGTTATGTCTAAAGTTATAAAGGGTGTGGAGAATTGTTACTCATAAGTTTTGAAAAGGATTATCAATTGGCATAGATTTTAAAATACTTTTTGACAATATCTATGAAAATTATCTTTACTCCTAGTAATTATATCCCAGGTATCTTCTCAAGGGGGGAAAAAACTCAGTGAATTAGGAGGAAGCAGTTAAATTAACAATTAGGAAGTTATACTAAACAATCAGTCAGAGAAATTAGTGACTGAAAGGACAGTCCTGAAAAATATCACCACAATTCAGGGGAGAAGCATGAATAAATAAAAATACTAAAAGGAATATATATGTTTTAAGACAAAAAATGGGAGATTCCATTTAGAAATTAGATTTTTCTGTGGAGAACAAACTATTAATCATAAAAATAATAAAAAATACAATAAAAGATGATCCTCATGGGGCTAGCAAATTATTTTAACAATAAATTAAATTATTTTAATAATAATAAATAAATTATGTTAATTTATTCATTAATTCCATAATCTTTGTTGATAACTAACTTCTAGTATATAGCTTTATGTAAAACAGACATAGTCACTGCACAGATGTAAGTTATAATCCAGTGGAAAATATCTACAAAAGAGAAATACTTAAAAGCTAGATCGGTATAATAAAGGGAAAGCACTGATATTATGGTAAGAAAAATTATTTTACCTCTGAAGGTGTAAAATTCATCAACCAATGTTGAGGTTTTTTTGTCATCATCAATACATAATATTCACTAAGGTTATCTTAATATTGGTTGACTCGTAAAGACTTCAGGAAAGTACAATACTTTCTCAAATATACTGTATGTGTCTAGTATTTTATGTCTCATTTTTATGTATCCTTCCTCTTGATAAAGTCATTTGAAGAATGTTCAGGCATTTCTTAAGTCCCTAGTGGCTAAAAAAATTACCTCAAGTATTACTATGGCAAATCCTATCCTGACATGCCCCAGTAAAGAATATCTGTTCTCAAGAATATCATTTGCAAAATTAAGCAGTTGGTATCGTCACATAGCCTATGGTCTACAGTATATTCCTTAATAGCATTGGAAGTGCTGATTTTAATTTTACTGTTTTATCTCCCAGTCTGCTTCTGGGCAGGAGGACAAGCCATCAGACAGCTCCAAATAGAAGTCCATAAACTGTGCTTAAAAGAAAAGGGAAAGGAGGAGATGAAGGAAACCAAGAACACAAGCTGACAAGGTCCTTGTGTTCTTAGGGTCATGTTCTCTGGCCCGGAACCTGCTCATCCTAAGTGATTGCCTTGCTTAGCATAGATGTTAAGATACGCATAGTTTAGTCATTGATACTTACCCTGCTTGTGTGATTTAGCTCAGACATTAACATATCTTGCTTGTATGTTTTTGCCTTCCTTTGTGAGATTTTTGTCCTATATAAGAGGCATGCAGTAAAAATAAAAGGTCCTCTCTCACCCTCAGCTACCTAGGAGAGGACCCTCCAAAAAAAAAGAAAAAAAAAAGAATATCTGTTCTCCTAAGATATTATTTCCAAAATAGTCTTCAATACCATACTTTCCCCAAAAATTCCCATGTCTTAAAATAGGCTTGCAAAATCTATTTTTCAAAAACTAATTTTGGATGAATGTTGGTAAATAAACAATAAATTTCTGACTATTAGAGTAAAATCTAAAATCTGAAACAACTACCTAGATAAGTAATAGTAATTAAAGACAGGATTGATGAGTAACTACACCTTCAAACTCACTGTACCTCCAAGGGGTTGAGTTGTTTATAGCAGGAAGTCATCATTATAAATATTGTTTGACTCTAGAACAATCTAAATGTTCAAAAAACAAATCTGCTATGTTGAACTTCTTTCTGAAACTCTCTATACTCAAAAGCCATATCACAGTGAATCATTATATACCTTGAAATATTTGCCTTCATACAAATGACTCTAGCCCCAAAACATGAGCAAGACTTTTAGACTAACTTTTTGTAAATCCGAAGTCAGATTTAGATGAACATCCCTTATTGATTAACTTTAACATGAATAGTCTCTCCAGTATACAGATTTATGGTCCTGGAGGACATATTATCCAAAACATCAAAAATATGTGTAATACCTTTAATGAGGTCAACTGAATGTTTGGAGTGATCACAAAGTAATGCAACACATAGTTACCAATTTATAAAATAAATTGATTCTGAAACACAGAAAAAACACTTGTGGAGAAAAGGGAACGCTTGTACACCCTTGGTAGAAATGTAAATTATAACAGTCATTATGCAAAACTGCCTAGTAGCTTCTCAAAAAACTAAAAAGAGAATTACCATATAATCCAGCAAATTCATTTTTGATTATTAACCCAAATTATTTAAAATCAGTATGTCAAAAAGATGTCTGCACTCCCACTGCAGCACTATTTATAATATTCAAGATATGGAATCAACGTAAGTGTCCATCAATAGATGAATGGATAAAGAAAACATGGTAGATATACAAAGTAGGATATTATTTAGTGTAACAAATGAAAAAATGTCATTTGCAAAAACATGAATGAAATTGAAGAACATTTTGCTAGGTAAAATAAGCCAAGAACAGAGAGAAAAATACTGATGCATGTTCTCACTTAAATGTGAAATATAAAACAATCAAAGTCAAGGAAGCAGAAAATAGAACGATGGCAGCCAGAGACTGGTGTTGGGAATAGGGAAATAGGGGAATGATGATCAAAGAGTACCAAGCCTCAATGAGACAGGAGAATACGTTTTGTTTTGTTTTTCCTTTGAGACATATTACACAGTGTGGTAATATAGTAAATAGTAATTTATTTTATACTTCAAAATCACAAAAGTAAATTTCAAATGTTCTCACCATAAAGTAATAAGTATCTAAATAGATGTATATGCTAATTAACTTGATTTAATTATTCTACATGGTATTAATAAATGATAACATCACTTTATAACCCATAAATACATACTTTTAGTCAATTTCCAAATAAAGCATTAAAAAAAAAAAGTCCAAGACTCAGATACCCTGAGAAACATTTTCATAGAATTTATTATAGATCTTTTTCCCATCTCAGGGGCACAATGACAACCTGGATCTCATGAGTTCTCCTATACGAAATGAGGCATTTTATTCTCGGTACGTACAAGAGCTGAGATAGTCTTCGTTATTCTGTAAGAAATCTTCAAGGCTTCACATGAAGTGAATTTAGGCTATTGTAAACATTGGCCTCTAATATTCTGTTTATTGCAGACCCTTGCAGAAGGTCTCTAAGTCAGAAGATACATGTACACTGCTAAGTATCTAAACTCTAAGAACAAAAGGAAATACCTCATGTTACTTCAGAAAATTTCCAAAATGCTATGTTTCATAAGAGGTAGACACTAATCACCTGAAATTCCTTGCAGTGTTCTGCTATGATAATTCAGTCTGTGCTACTACCTCAAGTTTTGTTTGTTTGTTGTCAGTAAATACAGTTTCTATCTCTAGTATTTCCTACCACCCGTAGTTGTACTTCAAGTACTTAAGTCAACATTGAACATGGTAAGACAATTTCCTGGTCATTTCCTGGCAGACTAAGGTTGTTGCTATAAATGGACTTGTCTTTGTGACTTAGTCTATGCTGCAAAATATCAGGACCCAAGGCAAAATCTTACACACTACTAATTTATTAGGGAGTGAAATCTTAGGGAGCAAGAATGAAAAAAAGGGAAGCAAAGAAGAGAATGCAGGAGGATCAATACAAGGGTATGTTATCAAGTGGGCTACCATTTGGTATCAAGTAGAACTCATGAATCTCTTGGAACTATCTTCTGGGAGGTTATATTAAAACATGTTTCTAAAATTCTATGCTTCATAATAGGAAGACACAAATCACCTTCTAACCCCAGCAGTGTTCTGCTACATATCCCAGTCCATGCTATTACCTCAATTTTACTTGTTTTTCAGTAAATGCAGCTTTTGTCTTTAGTACTTCTTATCACCCATAGTTGTCCTCCAAGTACTTAAGCCATTGAGCAGTCCATTAAAGGAGAAAAAGAGACAATTCCTGAGCTGAATCCTGTTCCCCGTTGGTTTGTCCCATGGAATAGTAATTCCCCAATACTTACTGGTTGCACTTGTGAGGGTGCCTTGCATTCTTATGCATCCATGCTTTGGCATCAACAGTAAGGCTCCTAGGCTGGAGGTGAGGGGCTTATGACAGGTACCCAGCAAGATGCTTTTGTTACATTCCAGCATGATATTGTTTGAAGTCCACTTAAAGTCATTCATCACAATGGTGTCTCGTTCTGGAAAACATGACCAAAGGCCCAGAGGTAGGTGAGACCAAGAAGATTTAAAGAGAAGTACAAGAACTGTCTTCTGCAACAGGTGAGTTTCATCACATGAAATGCCCACAGTTACTTTGGCTGGTTCTCTATTACTTCTGGAGAATAAGACCAGCCTGGACTCTTGATAATCATATCACAGACTCAATTGTTTGTGCCATTCTGCACCTCTGAAACTGTCCCTGCAGGGTGTCTATCAATCTGTTACTGCATTATCTCAGGAAGGGAGGGGAAATCCTATACAAAGAAAAAGTGTGTCATGGAAGGTCACAATTATTTAAAGCACTCTCAGGTGAGAGCCAAGCACAAGCTGTGGATCAAATAAAAATGCAACAGCAATCTACCACCACTATTCAGTAGAATTTAATCTGGATGAAATCCCAGTAAATTGTTTACAATGCCTAGCGCCCCTCCACTGCTCTTAATTCTCCCTGGTCTCTCCCACCAGCTTTGTGACTGCCCTCTTTAAGGCTCTCCCTGTTGCTTATCTTGCTAACACTGCTACCCACCTATTCTACCAGATTCTTAGAATGTTCTTCTATATTGACTCAACACTCCCATCCTCAATTTATAAGGTCTGCTCCCCACACTCCCATTGTCAGCATTGACTGGTTGAAAGAAGAGTGTGGGAAATCATGCCAAAGCAGGAACCAGCTTATTATTTTCATGACTAGATGTTTTTGTTGTTTCATCTGCCACTACAAATAAAGGTACAAATGCTAGAGCAGTCGTATGTGGCCATTTGTGATCAAACGAGTGTGGTATAATGGCTCATGTGAGTGCTGTGGTGTCTTTCCAAGATCTCTCTCTCAGGACTCTGGATAGTTAGCATCCTTTCAGCAGATTTTCTTTGAATGGAATATTTAAATAAGGTAAATATGGCCATTGTTTTATTCCACTTAGTGCTGGCAGAACAAATAAGACCCTCCAAATTTATATACCCAATTACTTTTAGGTTAACAAGCTCTGAAGTGCTGTGGAAATGCTCCCCTAGAGTTTCATTGTGGGTTAATGAAGAATCATCCAGACTTTCTTCAGGATGATTAGAATAATAAACACCAGGCAGCTCAATCAATTAGATACTTTGCCAGGACCATCACTCAAGTGGACAAGACATACAAACTATTCCCTAGGGAAAATTGGTCTCAAGGATCTCTGCTCTTTGCCAAAACCTAGATGAGAGTGAAGTATTATTCTTCCAAGGGTACAAGGTAGCATCTGTGGGTGAGGTTCTCAAGAGGGCTGTTGTTGGAGAGGAGACCCAAGCAAGACAAGAAGCAGATACAGATGCTGACAGCGGGGGTCCTTTCTCTTATTCTTATAGAAAGTCAATCAACATAGAGCTATCTTCTTTGAATGGCGAGGGAGCATATTAAAACCTCTCTCAGGGTGAGTTTGTTTGGATGCATTTGTGTGTTCGGGGTGGGAAGGAGATTCCACTTTAAATACGCAGATCATTTTTTTAAATCTAAAGTTTAAAATGCATCTAAGGTAGTTTTATATCTTTCAAATACATAATGTTGATAAAAATAATTGGCAAATTGTTTTCTGATAGAGGTCTTTAGGCATCTGTTTTTTGTTACATGCATAAGGATGATTTATAAGTGGTGTGTCAATTAATTGTTTATAAATGGTGCTTCTCAAGTGCTGGAGGGCTCTTGAAAACAATTGTTTTCTTTTTAAGTGTTTCAAATATATTTCTAACACATTGATTTAGTCCATGAATTATTTAGAAACCCTTTTTGTTTTGCTAACATAAAGAAAAAATTCAGTACAGTACTAATAAGAATTATCAGAAATTTATATGTAATGCTGTCTGATATGTTTTGTTACTGGATAACTAGTACTCTGAAAACTTCGTTGCCATTACAGACAAATAGCTACTTCTATACCAATAAATTCTGAGAGTCAGTTATAAATGAGAAAAAAAAAAACATCCAAAAGATGATGGAGTAATTTGACATGTTCAATCCTAAACTGAAGTTATTTTTTATTCATTATTGTGAGGTCATATATTAGAACAAAGACCAGAACTGTTGTGTGAGTGTATGCATCCATGTATGTGTGGATGGGCCAACTGTGTCCCCAGTTCCTATCACAAATAACAAAGCCATTAACAATTGTCCATTTTGTTAGTTAGCTAAACTTCATGAATAAGTGCAGTTCCAGTACAGAAGATTCAAATTTTGAATTTTTAATAACATTTCTATTGATCTGACTTGATGTGTATAGGAACACACACACATACACACACACACACACACACACACACACACACACACACATTGCAACATTTAATTGTCGAAAGACACCAAATAAGACAATATATGTTTTGTTTTCCTTGGGAATGAAATGTAAGAGAAAATTCCCATTTTTCCAAGAAAAAGGGGCTTCGAATGGTTTTGCATTGCTGGCAGAGGTGTAGTGCTTTCAGACATGAATTTCAAAAATAAATGGAGAGTGTTTTTAGGTTTTCATAAAGAAGTGAGACAATCGTTTATTTTTTTTATTCAACATTTATTTATTGAGCCCTTACCATGTGCCTGACTGCATTCTAGCCACAAAGTATATTTATCAATGGATAAAATGTTCTTGACATCATGAAGCTTACATTCAGATACCTCTTTATTATTGCACTACCTTTTATTTTCCTAATTATAATAGCATATTACACTTGCATACTTTACAGTTTCTTTTTTAAAATTTATTTATTTGTTATAAAGATGTGGGGTACAATTCAGGGTTAGGTATATAAACATAGATCATGCAGGTACCCTTGTTGATGAGGTATGTCCCTCCCTCCCCTAGCAGTTTCCCTCAACTGCCAGTCCCACCCCCACTCCCCTGACAGTTTTCCACTGTCAATCATTTTCTTATAGCATTCTAATTGTTCAAGGTCACTTTATGAGTGAGAACATATGGAACTCAGTTCTTTATTTCTGTGATAAATCACTGAGTATGATAAACTCCAAATACATCCAAGTTGCTACAAAGTCAATATATTTGTCCTTCTTTATGACTGCATAATATTCCATTGTGTATATATATCACATTTTTTAATCCAGTACAGCTTTGATGGGCAACACGGTTGGCTCCATGTTTTTACTATTGTGAATAGAGATGCAACAAACATACATGTGCAGGTATCTTTTTTGTAGAGTAATTTGAGTTCCTCTGGGTATATTCTTAATAAGGGAATTGCTCGGTCATATGGAATGTCAATTTCTAGTTCTTTCAGAAATCCCCACACTGTCTTCCAAAGAGGTTGTTCTGGTCTGCATTCTCACCAGCAGTGTAGAAGTGTTTCTTTTTCTCCACATCCTCGCCAGCATCTGTTGTTGTTTGTTTTATTAATGATGGCCATTCTTACAGGGGTTAGGTGATACCTCAGTGTAGTTTTGATTTGCATTACTCTGATGATGAGTGAGGCTGAGCACTTTTTCATGTGTCTGTTGGCTGCCTGTATATCTTCTTTTGAGAAGTGTCTGTTCATGTCTTTTGCCCACTTTTTAAAGAGGTTGCTTTTTTTTTTCCTTTCGATGCGTTTGAGTTCCTTGTAGATCCTAGGTGTTCGGTCTTTGTCAGATAAACAATTGGCAAATATAATTTCCCATTCTGTGGGCTGAATCCCTTCTCTCTTGATGGTTTCTTTTGCTTTGCAAAAGCTCATTAATTTGATGAGGTCCCAATACCTAAAGGTATTGGTCTTTAGGGTTCTGAATAGGAATTGGTTCTCAGTTCCAATTTTCATAAGGGTGTCTCCTGCACTTGAGGTTTTGCTTCTGGAACCTTTATCCTGCTCCATTGGTCTATATTCCTGTTCTTGTACCAATACTAGGTTGTTTTAATTACTGTAGCCTTATAGTAATGTTTGCAGTCTGGAAGTGTGATACCTCTTGCTTTGTTTCTTTTGCTAAGGATTGTTTTTGCTATTTGTGGTTGTTTATATTTTCATATGAATTTCTGTATTGTCATTTCTAGGTCTGAGAAGAATGATGTTGGAAGCTTGATGGGTATTGCATTGAATCTGTAGATTGCCTTTGGTAGGATGGACATCTTAACAATGTTGATTCTTCCTATCCATGAGCATGGAATATTTTTCCATTTGTTTGTGTCTTCTTGGATTTCTGTAAGCAGTGTTTTGTAAATTTCATTGTAAAGGTCTAACACTTCTCTGGTTAGGAAGATGCCAAGGTATTTCATTTTTTTGGTAGCTATTATGAGTGGGATTGTGCTTTTTATTTGGTTCTCTGCCTGCTTATTGTTGGTATAGAGAAATGCAACAGTCTTTTTCACATTTATTTTGTACCCTGAGACCTTCCCAAAGTCCTTTATCAGTGCAAATGGTTTTTTGGCAGATTCTCTTGGATTTTCAAGGTATAGAATCATATCATCAAAGAGGGATAACTTAACTACCCCTTTTCCTATTTGGATACCCCTGATTTCCTTCTCTTGTTTAATTGCCTGAGCTAAGAATTCCAACATAATATTGAACAAGAGGGTTGAGAGTGGACAGCCTTGCCTTGTTCCAGTTTCTAGTTTCTGACCATTTAGCAATATGCTAACTGTGTGTTTGTCATAGATGGCACTTACTATTTTGAGGTATGTTCCTTCTATACCTAGATGTTTGAGGGTTTTTATCAAGAAGGGATGCTGGATTTTATCAAAAGCTCTTTTTGCATCTAATGAGGTAATCATGTGGTTCTTGCTTTTACATCTGTTGATGTATTTAATTACATTTATGGTCTTGTGAATGTTGAACCAGCCCTGCATCCTGGGAATGAAGCCTACTTGGTCATGGTGGATGACATTTGAGATGTGTTTTTGGGTCTGATTTGCTAGTATCTTGTTGAGGATTTTTGCATCTATGTTCATAAGGGATATTGGCCTTTAGTTGTCTTTCTTTGTTGGATCTTTACCTGGTTTGGGTATCAGTGTAATGTTAGCTTTGTACAATGATTGGGGAGAATTCCATCTTTCTCAGTTGCCTGGAATACTTTCAAAAGGATTGTTATCGGCTCCTTCTTGTACGTTTTGTGGAATTCTGCTGGAAAGCCATCCAGTCCAGGGATTTTTTTTTTTGTAGGTAGTTTTTGTATGATAGAGTCAATTTCCTGGGTTGTTATTGGCCTATTTAGTGTCTCAATGTCTTCTTGTTTTAATCTGGTGAGGTTGTATGATGTCAGAAAGTCCTCCATTTCATCCAGGTTTTCAAGTTTGTTTCCATATAGGTGTACATAGTAATCTCTGATAATCTTTTGTATTTCTTCAGGCTCAGTTGTGATTTGATCTTTTGTATTTCTGATTGTGTATATTTGGACTTTTTTTCTCTTTTCTGGGAAATTCTGGCTCTGGGTCATCAATCTTGTTAATTCTTTCAAAGAACCAACTTTTTGTTTTGTTGATATTTTCTAAGATATTTTTGTCCTCTATGTCCCGTATTTGGGCTCTTATTTTTATTATTTTGATTCTTCTGCTAAAATTGGGGTTTTGGTAGTCTTCTCTTTCTAGCTCCTTTAGGTGACTTGTGATCAGTTGTGATCTTTCCTTTTTCTTGATGGGTACTCATAGAGATATAAATTTCCCTCTTAAAACTGATTTCATGGCATTCCAGAGGTTTTGGTAAGATGTTTCTTCATTTTCATTTGTTTCCAGGAATCTTTCAATTTCTTCTTTAATTTCAGCGTTGACCCAGTCATTGTTCAGCATCATGCTGTTTAGTGTCCATGTCTTTGTGCATTTTGGGGAAATGTTTTTGGTTTTAATATTTATTTTTATTCCACTATGGTCTGAGAATGTGCATGGCAAGATTTCAACCTCGTGGAATTTGTTTCTGCTTGATTTATAGCCAAGAATATGATCAATCTTGAAGTATGTTCCATGTGGTGATGCGTAGAATGTATATTCTGTGGTTGTGGGTGGAATAATCTATAGGTATTGACTAAGTCCATTTATTCAAGTGTCAGGTTGAGGTTCTGGATCTCCTTGTTGATTTTTTGCCTTGATGATCTATCTAGGGCTGTCAGTGGGGTATTTAAGCCCCAGTTATAATAGTGTTAGAGTCGATATCTTTTTTCAGCTTATTTAGTAGTTGTTTTATAAATGCCAGTGCTCCTGTGTTGGGTGTATATATATTTAGGATGGAAATTTCTTGTTGGTGGATTGAAGCTTATATCATTATGTAGTGTCCTTTTGTATCTTTTTAAAATTTTTGATAGCTTAAAGATTCTTTTGTCTGATATTAAGATTGCAACTCCTACCTTCTTTTGTGATCTACTTGCCTGGAAACTCATTTTCCATCCTTTAACTTTGAGTCTATGTGTGCATCGCTTGCAGTAAGATGAGTCTCCTGGAAGCAGCAAATAATGGGGTCATGGTTTCTTATCCAGTCCACCATTCTGTGTCTTTTCAGTGGTGCATTTAGTCCATTCACACTCAGGCTAATTATTGAAATGTGGTGGTTTTTCCCTGTCACGGGTTGTTGTTGTTCCTGTTTATTTGTTGTCTTTCCTTTGGTTTTGGGGTTGATTCATATGTGTTTTTCATCTTTTCCCTGTACTCTTGTGAAGAACATTTTCATTCTTTTCTCCTTTTATTCTATGTTTAATACTTTCTTAAATATTTCTTGTAGAGGTGGTCTGGATGCAGCATAAGTTCTTAGCGATTAGATGTCCGGGAAAGATTTTAATTCTCCCTCTCTGATGAAGCTTAACTTAGTTGGGTAGGTTATTATTGGTTGAAATTGTTTATCTTTGAGAACTTTGAAGATTGGGCTCTAAGCTCTCCTAGCCTGAAGTGTTTTTGTAGATAAATCTGCTGCTATTCTAATTGGACTTCCCTGGTAGATAGTCTGACCTTTTTCTCTTGCTGCCTTTAAGATTTTTTCTTTTATACCTACTTTGTTTAGGTGAATTATTATGTGTCTGGGAGTTGGTCTTCTCATTTGTTGTCTTGCAAGGATTCTCTGAATCTCTTGTGTTTGAATTTTTGTATCACTGATGAGATGAGGGAAGTTTCCTTGAATAATTTTATGAAATGTTTGTTCCAGTGTGGTCTCTGTCTCTCTTTCTGTCTAAGAAGTCCAATTACTCTTAGGCTTTGTCTCTTGAAGTTATCATTCATCTCTTGAAGGTTTTGTTCTCTTTTTAAGCTTCTTTTCTATGTTTTTGACAGTTTGGGTTAGTTCTATATTTTGATCTTCAGGCTCTGAGATTCTTTCTTCTGCTTGACTAATTCTGCTTTCCATGCTTATTAGTTTGTTATTTATTTCCATCACAGTATTCTTTACTGTTGTTATTTCTGTTATCAGCTCCTTCCTGTTTTCCTTTTGTCTTTCCTCAATTTTTTTTATTCTCTCTATTAATGTCTTGATATCTGGGTTTGTTGCATGTGGCCAGCCATTCTGGGGTCTCTTCATTATTTATGTTCCAAAGTCTGTTTTCTCAGTGTCTGACCTCCCAGGGATCTGTGTGAGACCTATATTATTCTTCTGGTTTTTCTTCATTAGTGCAGATTTTTCCTCCCTACTTTTTCCTCCACCCACCTACCCCCAGTCTTCTTTAATTCTGTTGTTCAGTGGTGGAGGGGTTGCTTTTACATCTGTTTCTTCAATCTCCTATTCTTCCTTATGTATATCCTCTTGCTTTGTTCAGTTCTGGAACTGGACTGTAGGTTGGGGACGGTTCTTTTTGCAGTTTTGAGATTTAATTAAGAGAGGAGCTATGATTCAAAGTCTATCTGCAGGTCTCAGTATCCACCGACAGGAGTATGGATAATCTGGAATCCACTTCCCACTGCCTTGCAATCTGTCCATGCAGTGGAGTTATAGGTTTACTCCCTGAAAGCAAAATGAGGTTAAAAAAGGGAAAAGAATGGATCAGGGAGTGGAGGGAAGAGGTAGGAGAAGAGAGAGAGAGGAGTAAGGGGGAAAACAGACAAACATACCAACTAACAAATGACAGAGACACAAAGACTGAAGCAAGTAAAAAGAAAAACAATAACAACATCAAGCTAACCAACAACCATACGAAAAAACTAAAACATACAACCAGGCAAACATACAAGCTAACCAACTTCCTTATTAGTGTGCTAGTCCTCTATACAAAGATGGGGTCTAAAGAGAAAAAAAAATAGAATAGAATAAAGTCAGTAAACTAACAGAACCAAAGCTGGTATGTGAACAGTATCGACAAGAGTAGGAAGAGAGAGAAAACAAGATGGGTAAGACAAACAGACAAAGAATAAAAAATAAAAATAATAAAAAATAATAAAAAAATGTAAAATGGGGAACCAATCACACTCTGAGACTTTTCCTTTAAGTCCAATGTCCTTTCAGCTCTGATTTCTAGCTGTCTTTGCAGGCTGGTAGATTTGTTTACATTTAGAATCAGTTGCCCCTGGCCTTCTGTGGAGGGTGGTTCAGATCTGGGCTGCCTGCCAAATCTGCCACTCAGATCTGGCCTGTGTCTATTTAGCAAGGGGAAGGAACTCCTGTCCTACCTATTTTGATGTTGTTACCTTGGATCCCAAGCCGCTGGTGCTGGTCTCACCACTTCAGTTGATCTTTTTCTGCTGCAGCTAGAGACTTCCAGGCAATGCAAGCCAGGCTGGGTGGAAGTCGGGGGCCACCCAAGACGGGAGGGAGCAGGCAACAGTAGTGGCGGTGGCAGCCATCGCTTCATGGTGCATTAAAGGAGCTCCACAAGCCTGGATCTGGGTGAGGGATAGGGTGTGGCAGTGGCAGCAGTGGCAGCAGTTTCAGTAGGGCATGCTTGGGAGGGCTTCACAGTCCAGAGCCGTGGGTCACCTCAGGCATGGGCGGGCGATAGTGGCGGCAGCAGCATTGGCAGGCACTGCCACAGCTGAGACAGCTGAGGTGGTTAAGGCAGCAGCCAAGCACCGTGTGAAGAGCAGGCTGCTGACAATGGGAGCTGCAGCATCCCAGGGGAGTGCTAGAGTCTTTATGTGTGTTCTCTTTTGTGGAGGGTCTCACAGACCAAACTGCCCTATTGCCATCTTGCCAGAAACTTTACAGTTTCAATACATTTTTCACATACACTCTTCCATTTTTATTTAAATTGTCACAAGAATAATATGAATTAAATACTACCTTACTATCTCCAATATACAGGTAAAGAAACTGTGACTCAATGAGGTTAACCAATTTGTGTAAACTTTTCCAACTTGTTAAGAGAACCAGGAATCCATCTAGAACTACTGATTTCATACTTGAGATCTTCCAAATGCTTGAAATAGAATTGCTATTTGTTCACAGGAGCAAAGAGAAGCACATTCAATGGTTATTTATTTTTTAATCTCACTTTAAGCCTATAGTGAATTTTGCACTTAGAGAAAGCAGTTGTTAATTCTGTACCTACAATGCACTTGTCTTTCTCAAATTACTCTAATCCCCTCAGTCTTGTATTCCACAATTTCTAAAGTGACACAGTTATTCAAGTCCTTTTTCTGTCTAGGCCTACATTCTCCACCATATTTCTCTCTTTCTGAGATGAATACTTGCCCATATGGAAATGTCTTTAGTTCTAAATAATTCAAGGGAAATATCTCTAGCAGTATGTCAGTAGGAATTCAGCACATCAAAACTCAAGGGTCCTCAGGTGGCGACATCCATGTTCAAAGGGACTTAAAATAATGTCTGAAGAGGGTATTTTGAGAAGACAACCTTGGGTGCTTGTATTTTAAAGCTAGCATTTCCACAGTAACACTAACATTATGAATACAGGATGGCAAGTTTTACTTTATTGCTTTAGGCTGTTATTTGAAGCTATCCCTGATATAATATATCTAGAATCTACTTCATCTCTCAAGCTTTATTATTTTCACACACTAAACCTTAGCATTTATTTAGGTGGCAGGTAACATTATTCCTGCTAAGAACTAGATCCCATTCTCAAGGGTTGTGTCAACCAAAATGTCTTAAATATTGCCTTTTGGGGGCTTCCAACTTTACTTAGATTCTGAACCATGGATTTAAAAAACTTCAAAAATTAAGAATCTAAAAGTAAACTATAGTTAAAGCCATCAGTACAACTTTCTCAAAATGGGGACATGTTAAAAAAGAAACAAAATATATATCTTTTTGGAAAGAACTTGTATAGAGAAAAATTACCTTTACACTTTAAAAAATATTTTCTGTGTCTTCTTTTTTTTCTTCCTTTAAAATTCAATGGCAGGTTTCCTAGGATCCCTGAAATGGACCCCAAGAGTGACACAGTGGAATTGTCCCCACTTGATTACAGCATGTTCTTTTTATGTTAAATGGCTGACAATGCCACTAAGCATTGTGCCTTGTGTTATGAGCACAGCTAGATCTGAAGCTAAAATGCTGGGTCCCTGGGCAGCCAGTAATTTCATCCTAAACCCAAGCAGCTAAACAATAACAAATAATGTGTCTGTGGTTTGATCGCTTTAAATGAAGGACTGGGATTGTTTACACTACAATGGAACACGCAGCAAGATTCTAACTCTCTTTTCTTAGCCAAATCCTCCCCTCTAGTTTTCTGTACTGTGGAAGAAAAACAACCAAGGGGGATCTTTTTTTTTTCCTTCCAGGAAAGGGGTCTGGAAATAATTTTGAAATTTATTTTTAAACATTTGGTAGAACTAAGAAAGAGAGAAACTATATAAATAGCAGCACAACTTATGTATTTATCTGAGTTTGTATGTCTTTTAATTTCTTGTGGCACATGTGAATATAGAAATTATGATGCCATGACATTCTCTCTGGGATAATTGAGTGAAGAAGCCCACCTGGCAGTGAGGGTGTTCTCAAAGACTCATATTGGAAGAAACAAAAGGCTTAGCATAGAAGGCTTTGTAGCAACTCTCCGCAGTGGCAAATCACTTATCTAGCTCTAAGAATCAGAAGATGAAATTGGACCTAGGAGGAGATACCATTGTCACACTTAGCCATATGTTTTTCTTCCAATATCTAATTTTAAATATATATATGTATATATGTATGAATATGTATATACACACACTTCTGCTATTCTAGAAAAGTCTTCTTGACATGATCCCTTTTCATATTAAACCCTAACTTTTGGCAAAGACCTAAAATTGTGTCACTGTCAGAAGATATGCATAAATCTGAAAGCCACAGAATTGGGCATGAAAATGCAATAATATTTACTTTATACATAAAGTTTCTGTATAGTGGCTAGGAGCATGAGCTAAGGGTCAGATTCCATGATTTGCCACTTATAGTTGTATAACCGTTTGCAAATTACACTGACCTCACTGTGTCTCAGTTTCCCTGTTTCTAAGGTGAGAATGAAGAGTAACTAAATATTAAGGATGTTGTTAGCATTAAATGTATTCATCTATACCAAGAACTCACAGCAGTGTCTGGCACATAACAAACATCATATCAGTGTTTGCTCTTGTGGTGGTGACTGAGATCGTGGCAATTTTGTTATTATTTTATGATAATTTGATTTTTTTTCTAATTCAATTCACGTGGCTTATATTTTTAAAATTCTTAATTTATAATTAATTTAGATTTCTTAATTTAGAATGTCCCTTCTGGTACATTGTTTTTCTTTGCCCTTATCCTTTTTGATGGTTTTACTGCTTGCAGGTAAAGTGGGGTGTGGTAAGGTTTAAGAAAATACTGGACTAGTGTTGCTGGGAAAGTAGACAAAAACTGCATTTTAAAAAAGTTTCTGCAAAAAAAAGTTTCTGCTGTTTATTTCTAAGATTAGCTTTCAAGAAGAATGTTGTTATATCTGATCATTGGTCCAATAGGTATCCTTGAACACAACTGAACAGGTCCTTGAAGCTGGCGATCTGAGTGGAAGCCAGGGAGCCAAGATTCCTACAACCTTTAGAGAGGAAAGTGAATGCCACTGGACCCTGAAGTATATCCCCATTTCCTTATAGTAAAACTTTCTCATTCTCCCTGCGTTTCTTCCTTATTTTTCCTCCCTCTCCTCCTCTCCATTTCAGCAATCCTTTGCACTCCCTCTAGAGCTTGTAGGAAAACCAAATGTTACCCCCATGTCACTCAGGGGTGGCAAGAAACTCAGGGCTGTGAGTTGGTGCTTCTAATACCTCTCATAGCTCTTCATTCCATTTCTAAAAATGATCATGATAGTCCAGTTTTTCTCTATTCTCACATCCCCCCATTTCAAAGAAGGGGTTTTAATCAACACTCCATCCCCATCTCCTAACTCAGTCCTTGAGTGGGAAGTTTGAGGAAAGACCATAAAAATAGATCTTTTGCTAAGCTTCACAAATCCTTCCAGTTTAACTTCATCTCTTTCTCTTACTTGAAGAGCGCTTGTTGTATTTAGGAGGATGGAGGCGGGAAATAAATGGTCTGCTCTGTCATCTAAGTCTCTTCTTTCTCTCACATACCTTAATCTTTAGCGGTTAAACTTAGAACTCTGGCATTTAACATCTTTATTATACATGATTGATCTGACAAATTTTTCTGAGATGAAAGTCAGCCCATGTTGTCCAGCTGCACTGCAAGTAGCTAGAAAGAAAAAAAATAATAACATGCTGGTTAGTGAATCACATTTTATTCTGCCACAAAGCATTGATACAGTCAACACAGAGTAAAGTAGGGAAGAGATTTGTGTACTTTCTTGCCTGTCACACTAACATTTATAACAAATGTCCTAAATCTCCAGAAATAGTTATCTCAAATATAATTCAAAGATCTATACAAGTTTTGCCTAACTTTAAAATCTTAGTATAGATATTCATCTTATAGACAGGATATCATATAAAAATAATAATACCAACAAAAGCGACAATGGTGGTATAGTTTGGATCATAATTTGTAGACCGAAATCTATGTTGGGTACTTTATCTCTGTTTTTCATTCATTTCAAGTTATTTATATGAATCTGTTCTAGATGTCAGTCATTCTACTAACAGTGACTGAGCTGGAGATAGAACAAGAGATAGAACATTCTTAGTAAAAAAGATGCTACTTCACTCATTCTCTCTGCAGCCCTAAATGTGGCCACTAATATTTTCATCTTATTGATAAAGAAAGCTCAGTGGTGTTAGGCAATTTGCCCAGTTTACACAGGTAAGGAGTAGAAGAGCTAGAATTCAAACAAAGTTCTGTGTGACTCCAAATCTCTTTCCAGCAATACATACTACCTCTCATTAGAAAAGTCAGATTCTTCATCCTTAGTCAGATGATAAAAGAAGTCATTTACTCTGACTCTGCTCAACCTAGGTTAGAATCATTTCCTATAAATATTCCACATTAGGGATACATAATTTACTTGCTTCTTTCATTCAGAAGTCATATCGATGAAGGGCTATTAGAAGTTACAAGTTACTGAAAGAATAGAAAACAGGAATACCTCTTGGGAGTCAACAATTATTTTTACTTTCTTTCTCTAAACCTTTCTCACATTTTGAGTATCCTGAACAGGTCTGTGAGGAAAGTGAGTTTTAAATTAATTTTCTTCTGGCAGGTTGTATCTGTGATAAATTGAAGAACTCCACAAAACCATCCACAATGCTAGGTGTTTAATAGCTTAGTCACTTCAATGCCCCATTGGGGTCACGTTGAGTTCTTTTTTTTTTCTTCACTTCTATCAACAATAACATGGAGTCTTAACAAGACTTGGAAACAATTTTGATATCAAAAACGAAGAGATAGCTCTACTTTTAATAAGCTTTAATATCAGGATATCAGTAGCACCCTTAATGCTATGGCCAGAAACAACAATTTTATTATTCTTTCCTTTGAAAGTGGTAAATTGGTTCTGTCTAAGGGCAGTGTTTTTACTGCATGCTTGCACACACACACACACACACACACACACACACACACACACACAAAGAAAAATAAACAAGTTATTTAAAGCTATATTAAAAATTCTAATAGACAAGAATTTCATATAGTTGTTGTCACTGTGTGCTGAGTCCTGGATATTTGCCAGGTGCAAAAAGCCATTTTAGTGTATATGTGTAGGCAAGAGAAAGAGATACTGAGACTGAGAGAGAATATTTGGGTTTGGGTTCACTTTAATTGTGCCAATTGAACAGTCTCACTAACTTAAACAAGTCAGATTACTGATATATAGTAGGCAATGATCACTTATATAGTAATCCTATCTCTAATTAAGCTCCTTAGCAAAACAAACCCCTATAATAGCTTTTTAACAATGTTACAATACTTTTAATGTTATGAGGTACTATTTTTAAAAAAATACTATTGTATTTTATCAAGTTTTTCTAGCTTTATTAAAGTATAATTTAAAAATGAAAATTTTGCATATTTAAGGCATTAATGTGATGTCTTGATACATACACATTGTAAGTTGGTTACCACAATCAAGCTATTTAATAGGTAGATCACCTCACATAGTTACCTTTTTGTGTCATAAGAACACATATCTACTCTCTTAACAATTTTCAAGTGCACAATAAGTATCATCAACTATTATTACCATGCTGTATTTTAGACTTTTAGAACTATTGCATCTTGCATAACTGAGACTTTGTACCCTTTGACCAACATCACTCCATTTACATATCCCTTCCCTCCAGTCCCTAGCAAACATCATTTTGCTTTCTGTTTTACAAAATTTGACATTTTTTGGGTACACATAAGTGAAATCATGCAGTGTCATTCACCATGATCAAGAGAGATTTATGGATGCAAGTATGATTTAACATATGCTAATCAGTAAATGTGATATACTATATTAATGGGATGAATTATCATCTAAATATGGCTACAAAAAGCACTGAACAATTTTTAATGTTCATTCATAATAAGACTCTCAACAAATTAGATATAAAAATAATATGCTTCAACATAATAAAAGCCATATATGACAAGTCCATAGCTAGCATCATACTCAACAGTGAATAGCTTAAAGTTAGTCTTCTAAGGTCAGGAAACAGACAAGGATGTTTATCTTGACTTTTTTATCCAACATAGTACTGGAAGTACTAGCCAGAGCAATAAAGCAAGAAAAAGATATCTAAATCAGAAGAAATAAGAAAAAAAATTGTCTCTGTTTGCAGATGACTTAATCTTATACATGGAAAATCCTAAAGAAACTACCAAAAAAAAAAAAAACTTTTAGATCTAATCAAAAAAATTCAGTAGTGTTGCAGGATACTAAATTATATACAGAAATCAGCTATCTTTCTATAAACTTGCAATAAAATCTCAAAAATAGAAATTAACAAGTCCATAAAAAGAAAAAAAAGAAAATATTTAGTAAAAAACTTAACCAACATTGATGAAAGAAATTAAAGACACAAATAAATGGAAAGATATTCTGTGGGCATGAACTGGAAGAAGTAATATTGCTAAAATATACATACTTTTCAAAATGAAGTAGAGATTCAGTGGAATTCCTATTAAAATTGTAATAGTGTTTTTATTGAAATAAAAAACATTCCTAAAATTCATAAGGAAAGACACACACACATACTAACCAAAGCACTAACCAAAGCAATCTCAAGCAAGAAAAGAATATCTGGCTGGGCTCGGTGGCTCAGCCTGTAATCCCACACTTTCGGAGGCTGAGGTGAGTGGATTGCCTGAGCCCGTGGGTTTGAGACCCGCCTTGGCAACTTGGTGAGACCTCATCTCTACAATAAATCAAAAAATTAGCCAGGCATGGTAGCACTAGCCTGTAGTTCCAGCTACTTGGAAGGCTGAGGTGGAAGGATCACCAGAACCCAGCAGGTCAAGGTTGTAGTGGTCAGGAGCGTGCCACTACACTCCAGTCTGGGTGACAGAATGAGACTCCAACTCAAAAAAAAAAAAAAAGGAAAAGAATATCTGATGGCATCATGCTATTTGATTTCAAAATATGCTACCCAAGTATCATAATCAAAACAGTATGATGCTGGCATAAAAACAGACACATAGTTTCTCCAGGGGAACTGAATACAGAGAGCCCAGAAATAAATCAACATATTTATGTTCAACTGATCCTTGACAAAGTTGCCAAGAGGATACAAGAGAAACAATAGTTGCTTCAATATATCTTGTTGGAAAAACCAAATAACCACATAGAAATCTGCAAAGCAAAATAATAAAACTAGGGGATGGAGCAAGATGATGATGAAACTAGTCAGGGTGTGAGAGTCTCTGTGTGAGTGAATTTGCATAAAGATTAATCTGTGTCTATCTGTGTGTGCAAGTGGGTGAGCGAATGTCCAACTGAGAGGAGACACAGGATTAAGTACCCAAGTGTTCCCTGCAGAAGCAGCCACAATTTGCCACTGCTCTGAATTCAGCACCTGCCACACACAGAATTATCTGCAATACCCAGTTCACCTCTCGGGAAAAGACAGCAGAGATCAGCAGTCTGTTGACACCTAGTATCCAGCTCATGCCACCACCTGTGGCACCAGTTGAGTACCAATAGCAGGGACTGTGGAGAACATGTGGGGAAGAGATCTGAAGCTGAGTCCGACTGGAGGGTAAGATGCTGGTAGATGTCATTTAGATGCCATTTTCTCTGTTCCAAGCCCAGTAGGAACCTGCTCTGGCTCCCTTGATTATGGGCAGCCTGCATCCAGTGATCTCTGCATCCTTCTGGGACCACCATCATTTGCCCAAAGAGGATACTCTGAGTGCACCATACCAGAGAGACAGAATCCTCAACCCCCATACACTGGATCAAGCACAGACACATGTTGTCAGAGTGGGAGACCTAGCAGTGGCTGAGCTGAGGGGAGCATACATATGCCCCCATCACATGGACAGAATGTAAGGAGGTAGGAAGTGGGTTGCAGGGATCTTAAACACAGGTGACTATAATCTGCAGATAGCTTCTGAACTACAGCTCCCCTCATTATCCCTTAATCAAATCTCAAAATTGCAAACAGATAACACAGCCCCTACCCAAACTCTGGCTTCAAAATTGAACAAATCCAGAGGAAGAATAAGGGATTGAGCAAACAGAAGTGAAATCTACACCCCCATCACTGAGCAATGGAATTAAGTGGGGGGGGGGGGGGCAGGGAAACCATCATATATGAAGAACCAAAGGAAGAACACAGGTATCCTCCAGATTCCTGGGATGACAACACCTGGGAATGCAGACTTCAGAACTCAAACAATGAAGAAGCCCCCAGAACAACTAGTCTAAAACCACAAACCTGGATATCAAGATATTAATAGAGAGAATGAATAAAAATGAGGAGAGAGAAGAGGAAAGAATGAAGAAGTTGATAATTGACATGATATCAATAAAGAATACAGTAAACAAAATAAATAACAAACTAACAAGTATGGAAAGCAGAATTAACCAAGCAGAAGAAAGAATCTCAGAGTTTGAGGACCAAAATATTTAACTAATCCAAACTGTTAAAAACATAGAAGAAAAGCTTTTAAAGATGGAGGAAAGCCTCCAAGAGAAGTGCGATTGTATGAAGAAGCCAAAATTATGCCTGATTTGCATTTCTGAGGCAAATACGAAGACAGAGATCACCCTGGAACAAATATTCCATGAAATTATCCAAGAAAGCATCCCTCATTTTATCAGAGACATGATCATTTAAACACAGGAGCTTCAGAGAATCTCTGCAAGACATCAAATGAGAAGATCAACTCCTAAACATAAAGTAATTTGTTTATACAAATTATTTTCAAAAATCCAAAGGCAGCAAGAAAGGAAGGACAGACTATCTACTGGGGAAACCAATTATAATAGCAGCAGATGTATGTACAGAAACACTACAGACTAGAAGAGACTGGAGTCCAGTCTTCAAAGTTCTCAAGGATAAACAATTCCAACCAAGAACTTCCTATCTAGCTAAGCTAACCTTCATCAGTAAAGGGGAATTAAAATCTTTCCCAGACACTCAATCCCTAAGAGTTTATGCTGCCTCCAAACCAGCTCTATGAGAGTTGTTTAGCAAGATATTAACCATAGAAGAAAGAAAAGATTGATCATGGTCTTACCAAGAAACTAGGAAAACAGAAAATCAACACAGCATGCATCTTGACTGCAAAACTGAAAACACACACATATACAAACCAAAAAATCAAAAGAAAGCCAACCAACCAACAAACAACAACAAACAACTCCATAAAAGCCTTATGACAGGGAGAAACTCTCACATCACAATAACCAGCCTGAACATGAATGGGCTAAATGCCCTATTGAAAAGACATAGAATGGCAAACTGAATAAAAATACACAACTCTACAATTTGCTGTCTCTAGGAAACACATCTCAAGGCAAAGGATGCTTACAGACTTAAAGTTAAAAGATGAAAAACACATTTTCAGGTGAATGGGTCAAAAAAGATGGCAGGAGTCATGATACTAACATCAGACAAAACAACCTTTAAGGTATCAGAAATTTAAAAACATGCAGAGGGACACTACATGATAAAATCAATCAACAAGAAATATACATCCTAAACATATATGCACCCAACACAGGAGCACAAGCTTTCATAAAGCAGCTACAAAGAAAACTAAAAGAAGGTATTGACAATACGATCATGGCTGGGGACCTAAATACTCCACTAACAACCCTAGCTAGATCATAGAGGTAAAAAATCAAGAAGGAGATCCAAACCTCAATGGGATGCTTAACCAAATGAACTTAATAGATACCTACAGAACACTCCACCTGACAACCACAGAATGTACTCCATGATCAATCGATTCTCAGTCATAAATCAAGCATAAACAAATTTCACAATATTGAAATACTTCTCAATCTTGCCATGCACCTCCTTAGAGCACAGTGGAATAAAAATAAATATCAGCACCATCAAAATTCCTTCAAAAACCACAAAGACATGGACACCAAACAGCATGATGGTGACAAACTACTAGGTCAACACAGAAATTAAAACATTCCTGAAAACAGAAAAAAAACTTACCAAAACCTCTGGGATACAATGAAAGCTTTACAAAGAGAGGACTTTATATCTCTATGAATAAACATCAAAAAAATAGAAAGAAAGCCTAACAAATCATCTACAGTAGGTGGAAAGGCAAGATCACCAAAACCCTAACTTCAGCAGAAGAATCCAGATCACCAAAGTAAAAGCCCAAATATGAGACATATGAGACAAAAATACCATGGAAATAAATCAATGAAACAAAAAGCTGGTTCTTTGAAAGGATAAATAAGATTGATGGATCTCTAGCCAGAATGACTAGGAAAAAGATTATGAGAAAAAGTTCACATAAACACTATCAGAAAGACAAAAGATCAAGTCACAAGTGATCCTGAAGAAATACAAAAGAGTATCCAAGATTACTATGCACACCTCTATGAAATGAAAGACTTTCTGACATCACACAATCTCCCAATCACGAAACAAGAAGAAATTGACATCCTAAATAGACCAATAACAACCAAAGAAACTGACTCTGTAATAAGAATACTACCTTCAAAAAAAGCCCTACACCAGACAGATTTCCAGTAGAATTCTACAAAACATGTAAGGAGAAGCTAATACCAATCCTATTGAAAGTATTCTAGACTGGGCTTGGTGGCTCAGCCTGTAAACCCAGCACTTTGAGAGTCCGATGTGAGTGAATTGCCTGAGACTGCAGTTTTAAGACCAGCCTGGACAACTTGGTGAGACCTTGCTTCTACAATAAATCAAAAACTAGTTGGGCCTGGTAGCATGTGCCTGTAGTTCCAGTTACTTGGAAGACTGAGGTGGAAGGCTTGCCAGAGCCCAGCAGTTTGATGCTGGGGTGACCGTGAGTGTGCCATTGCACTCCAACTTGGTCGACAGAGTGAGACTCCAACCTCCCCTCTAAAAAAGAAAAAAAAACCAGTCTCAGTGGCTCAGCCTGTAATCCCGTGCCTTTGGGAGGCTGAGGTGAGTGGATTTCCTGAGCCTGTGGGTTCGAGACCCACCTGAGCAAATTGACGAAACCTCATCTCTACAATAAATAAAAAATTAGCTGGGTGTGATAGAACACTCCTATAGTTCCAGCTACTTGGAAGGCTGAGGCAGAAGGATCGCCGGCTCCCAGCAGGCGAGGCTGCAGTGGCTGGGAGCAGCCACTGCACTCCAGTCTGGGTGACAGAATGAAACTCCAACTCAAAAAAAGAAAGAAAGAAAGAAAGAGAGAGAGAGAGAGAGAGAAAGAGAGAGAGAAAGAGAGAGAGAGAGAGAGAGAGAGAGAGAGAGAGAAAGAGAGAGAGAGAGAGAGAGAGAGAGAGAGAGAGAGAAAGAAAGAAAGAAAGAAAGAAAGAAAGAAAGAAAGAAAGAAAGAAAATTCCAGACAATCGAGAAACAGGAAACTCTCCCCGAATCATTTTATAAAGCTAACATTACACTGATACCCAAACCAGGTAAAGATCCAACAAAGAAAGACAACTATAGGCCAATATCCCTTATGATCATAGTTGCAAAAATCCTCAACAAGATTCTAGCAAATTGGATCCAATAACACATCTCAAAAATCATCCATCATGACCAAGTAGGCTTTAACTCTGGGATGACGGGCTGCTTCAACATCTGCAGACCATAAACGTAATTAAATACATAAACAGATGTAAAAATAAGAACTCATGATGATATCATCAGATGTGGAAAAAAACTTTTGATAAAATCCAGCATCTCTTCTTGAGAAAAATCCTTGAACACCTAGGCAAAGCGGGAGCACATTTCAAAATAGAAAGAGCTATCTATGACAAACCCACAGCCAACATATTGCTAAACAGGCAGAAATTAGAAGCATTTCCCCTGAAAACTGAAACAAAACAAGGCTGCCCACTTTCACCTCTCCTGTTTAACAAAGTGTTGGAAGTGCCAACTAGAGTAATAAGGCAAGAGAAGGAAATAGGGGTATACAAAGGAGAAGAAATCAAGTTATCCCTCTTTTTTGATGATATGATTCTATACCTCGAAAATCCAAGAGAATCTGTCAAAAACCTCCTTGCACTGATAAAGGACTTTGACAAAGTTCAAGGAACAAAGTAAACGTGCAAAAGACAGTTGCATTCTTATATACCAACAACAAACAGAGAACCAAATAAAAAGAACAATCACCTTCACAATGGTCCCAAAAAAACAAAATAAAATACCTCGCATCTTCCTAATAAAAGAAGTGAAAGATCTTTACAATGAAAACTACAAAACACTGCTCAAGGAACTTAAAAATGACACAAACAAATGGAAAAATATTTCATGCTCATGGTTTGGAAGAATCAACATTGTTAAGGTGTCCATCCTACTAAGGGCATTAAACAGAATCAACAAAATACTCATTAAATTACCAACATCATTCTTCTCACACCTGGTAACAGCAATACAGAAATTCTTATGGAGATATAAACGATCACAAATAGCCAAAACAATCCTTAGAAAAAGAAACAAAGCAGGAGGTATCACACTTCCAGACTTTAAACTCAACTATAGGGCTGCAATAATCAAAACAGCCTGGTATTGGTACAATAACAGACATATAGACCAATGGAATAGGATAGAGATTCTGGAAGCAAAACCTCAATTTCTCAATCTTCAGCAAAGCCTCCACCAACGATCACTGGGAAGAGGAGAACCTATTCAGTAAATGGTCCTGGAAAACTGGCTGTCCACGTACAGACAATGAAACAGGACCTCCTGCCTATCATCATTAAAAAAAATAATAATAATAACTCCAAATGGTTCCAAGACCTAAACATAAAATCTCAAACTTTAAGAAACTTTGAAAATGCAGGAGACACCCCTACGGAAATTGGAATAGGCAACCAATTCCTGATCAAAACCCCAGATGTCCATGCCATAAGAGATAAGATAGACAAGTGGGACTTCATCAAACTGAAAAGCTTCTGCAAAGCAAAAGAAACACTCAAGTGAGTGGGGAGACAACCCACAGAATGGGAAAAAAAAATTTGCCAACTGAACATCTGACAACAGTCTAACATCCAGGATCTACAAGGAACTCAAACGTGCCAAAAGGAAAAAAACAAACAAACAAGCAAACAAACAGCCCCATTAAAAAGTGGGCAAAAGACATGAATAGATACTTCTCAAAAGAAGACATATAAGCAGCCAACAGACAAATGAAAAAATTCTTGGCCTCACTAATCATCAGAGAAACCCAAGTCAAAACCACATTGAGATACCACCCAACTCCAGTAAGAATGACCATAATTGGACCAGACTCAGTGGTTCAGCCTGTAATTCCGCTCTCTGGGAGGCTGAGATAAGTGGATTGCCTGAGCCTGCAGGTTTGAGACCCGCCTGAGCAAGTTGGCGAGATCTCGTCTCTACAATAAATCAAAAATTAGCCGGACGTGGTAGCACGCGCCTGTAGTCCCAGCTACTTGGAAGGCTGAGTGGAAGGATCACCAGAGCCCAGCAGGTCGAGGCTGCAGTGGCCGGGAGCGTGCCACTGCATTCCAGTCTGGGCAACAGAGTGAGACTTCAACTCAAAAAAAGAATGACCATAATTAATAAAACAAAGAACAACAAATGCTGGTGAGGATGTAGAGCAAAGGGAATGCTTCTACACTGTTGGTGGGAATGCAAACTACTTCATTCTCTATGGAAAACCATGTGGTGATTCCTAAAAGCACTAGAAATTGACCTGCCATATGACCCATTTGGGAATATTCCATTTGGGAATATAACCAGAGGAACTTAAACCACTCTACAAATAAGATACTTACACATGCCTGCTTATTGCAGCACTATTTACAATAGCAAAAATGTAGAACCAACCATGCTGCCCATCGAAACTGGACTGGACAAAAAATGTGGGGTAAATATAAATGATAGAATATTATGCAGCCATAAAGAAGAAAACATTATGGGCTTCACAGCAACTTGGATTGATTTAGAGTCTATAATACTTGGTGATTTATCACAGAAAAAAAGAATTGAGTACCACATGTTCTCACTCATAAGTGGACCCTGAACATTTACCATAATACTACAAAAAAGGGATTAGAAATACCCAGAAGCTGTCAGGGAAGGGTTTGGGTCACATAACATCAATAAGAGTACCTGATCTCAAACCAGTTGAAGTGGGGACCGAAGCGAAGCCCAAACTTTACCTGTATGATGATCATTTGTGTACCTAATCCTGAATTATACCCCACATCATTAAAATTTTTTTTAAATGAAGGAAACATAAAGTAGTACCACCACCTTGGAAAACAGATTAACAGTTTCTCTAAAAGTTAAACTTACATCTATCATATGATCCAGCTATTATACTCACAAGTACTCACCCAAAAGAAATAAAGGAAATATCCATACAAAATAATTAAATCAGACACTTGTCTTACACAATATACATAGATTTACTAAAAATAAATTAAATAATTACATGTAAGATAAAAAGTTATAAAACTATTAGAAGAAAACAAAGAAAAACTTCTCAATACTGACTTTGGCAATTGTTTTTGGATGTGACCCCAAAAGCACAAAAAACAAAAACAAAAGTAGACAAATTGGATTACATCAAACCAAAAAGCTTCTTAACAGAAAAAGAAACAATCAAAAAAGTGAAGAGACAGCCTAAGAAACGGGAGATATATTTGCAAACTATACATCTGATAAGGGGTTAACATCCATGATGTATAGGAAACTAACACAACTCAATAACAAGAAGACAACCTGATAAAAAATATGGGCAATGGACCTGATTAGATATTTATTTAAAGAAGACATACAAATGTCTACTTTGTGTATTTAAAAAATGCTCAACATCATTAACATCAGGGAAATGCAAATCAAAACTGCAATTAGGTATTACCTCACACCTGTTAGAAAGTGTATTATCAAAAATACAAAATATAGTAAGTGTTGAAGAACATGTGGAGAAAAGGTAACCCTTGCAACTGTTGATGAGAATATAAATTGGTATAACCATTATGAAAAGCAGTATGGCTATTTTAAAACATTAAAAACAGAGTATGATCCAAGAATGTTTCTCTGAGCATATATCCAAAAACTAAAAATACAATCATTATCAGAATCTCCAACAGATATCTACACGTTCATATTCATTGCAGCATTATTCACAATAGCCAAGATATGAAAGCAATCCAAAGTTTTATCAATTAAAGCGTGGATAAAGAGAATGTGTGTGTGTTTGTGTAAGTGGAGTAATATTCAACCTGAAAAAGGAAGGAAATCTTGTTATGTGTGACAACATGAATGAAGCTGGACAATATTATGCTAAGTGAAATAAGTCAGGAACCAAAGTACAAATACTGAATGTTACACTATAAAAATACTTGGCATCATTTCCGCTAAGGGAATCAACAAATGGGTTATTATTTATATTTTTCAAAATTTTTAAGAACCTCATAATTGCAAACTTCAGAAAGTCATCTCCAGTGTGCTTTGATAGTGAATACAAATACTGTAATTTCATAATTAAGCCTATGTCACTATGCATATTCTCTTTGGAGTCACAGTGGCATGACTATGGATATTGTATGTACTGGCACTTTGCAACTAAAGGAAGATCATTTGTGCCCAACTCTTATGTCTTGATTTCAAAATTAGAGGATTATATGTAAAAGACCTCTGTTTTTTTCTCTAGATAAGTAAATATGTAGTTCCAGAGGCTCAAATTTCTGAGCACAGCTTGCTTTTTAGACTATACCACCAACCTGGTGGACAGAAAAGAAGCGTACTGTTTTTTTCCTTTTCTAAAATTGTTTACTTGATTCCAACTTCTGTCATCCTGTCATCATTACAAGCTGTTTTTGGATTTTGTTACAAGTAACATGAATTTTATTTTTGAATGGGAGATTTTGAAATTGAAAAGACTAAAACTATCTAGTTTGTTCAGTTACAGGTAGAGAGTTGAGATAAAATTACAAAGATTGGAAGAAGCTGGTTTAAGACCAGTTTAGTTCTCTTGAACAACTTGATGCTTTTGAACAACTTTTCTCACAGTGCATGCTCTAGTTGATTGGTAAGTTTATATTTGGGACTGCTTGTTTGCTTCCATAGAAACACGTGTGTGACCAGACTTTCTTTGTGATCCCTGTCTCAGCTCTGACTGACCCCCCACATTGACAAGACTTTTTATGGAAATATTGAAATGCTGTTACCTTATTTAAGTAATAGTGAAATAATAGAAGAGAACAAGAATATGATGGAGTACTCCATATGCTGGCAAGAGAGGCTATGTATTCTCCCCAGCACAAGCAGCATCTACACAGTTAAACAATCCCTTACCTGTAATATAAGTATACTTATATCTGACAATTTTAGTGACGCTTAACTAAATTTGACTTGCTTAGTACTCAGAGCATTGAGGCTAATGATCTACGCTATCAAAATTTCAGGTGGAATTTTAGTTCAGAATTGAAATTTAAGTAACCTCAGCAACATGGTCGTCTCTCTTCATCAACCTGTGAAAGCTTTGTTCTATCAGAGTGCAAAACCACCCAAATTATGAAGGCTCTCTCATAAGATCAGAGAGAGTCAGAGTTAACTGAACTTTGAATTCATTCTCTATGTCTTTTCATAAAACTCTGCACTAGTTTTCATATCTGTAAAACAAAAAATAATACTATTACGTTAGAAGAAGTAAATGAGATAATTTAGCTAAACTCAACACATAACCTGACACATATAATGCAGTTGAAAATGGTACTTGACATGATCATTATATTACTAATGTCATACAGTTTTTTGATCAACCAATAAACAAGTATTCACTCAATGCCACCCATGTTGAATTGGATGCATGATTTCTTAGTGTAATAGAGACAAATTCTTCCTCCCTTCCAGGTTCTTAAAAGTTTCCTTGGTATTGGTCAGTTTCACAAAGCTGATGGAATTATGCCAAAAGGGTTAGGGGAAAGCTCTGTATCAACTATACAAAATTCCCATTGATATTTGTAGTAAATATTTTTTAATTAAAATATCACTATTAGTTATATGCAGGGATATTTTAAACATAGAATTATGAAAAGATTATTAGCTTTGAAGTCTGACACTCCTGGGTTGGTCTCTGCTTCACAACACACAGTGGTCTTAGAAAAATTAACTTACCCCCTGGAACATAGTTATTCAACCATAGGGTTGCTGAAGCCTTAGTGTAAAGCTTTGTTCTTTTAGCTCCCAAGCACCTACTGTTTCATTGCCAAAGTTGTGATAACCATCTTCTTTTCTGCTTCTCAATATTCATTTCATCTTCTCCTATAGGAAAACCCTGTTTTATAGTTGAGTTCCCAAGTTAACAAAATGAAGAGTAGAAAAAACAACCACATATAGAGTTATTGTACCCTGCTGTCTGGTTTACACCTGAGACTGCTTGCTTGCTCCCATGGAAACACATGTGTGGCCAGACTTGCTTTATTAGTTGATCCCTGTCTCAGCTCTGACTGACCCCACACTGTCAAGACTTTTTATGGAAATATTGAAGCACGGTTGCCTTATTTAAGTCATAGTGACCTAACTCCAGTAAGAATGGTCATCATTAATAAAACAAACAACTACAGATGCTGGCAAGGATACGGAGAAAAAGGAACACTTCTACACTGCTTGGTGGGAATGCAAATTACTGCAACCTCTTTGGAAGACAGTGTGGCAGTATCTGAAACAATTAGAAATTGGCCTTCCATATAACCCAGCAATTCTTCTATTGGAAATATACCCAAAGGAACTCAAATCATTCTGCAAAAAAGGTACCGGCTCACGTATGTTTGTTGCAGCTCTATTCACAATAGCAAAAACATAAAACCAACCATGTTGCCATCGAAGCTGGACTGGATTTAAAAAATGTGGTACATATACACAATGGAATATTATACAGCCATAAAGAAGGACAAACATATGCACTTTGCAGCAACTTGGATGGATTTAGAGTGGATCATACTCAGTGATCTATCACAGAAATAAAAAATAGAGTACCATATGTTCTCACTCATAAGTGGACTTTGAACAATTATAATACTATAGGAAGGCATTTGGCAGTGGTGGGAAACTGCTAGGGGAGGGAGGGGCATACCTCGTCAACAAGGGTACCTGCATAGTCAGCACTTGTATACCTAACCCTGAATTGTGCCCCACATCTTTATAATAAAAAAATTAAAAAATAAAAATAAATTTTAAAAAGAAAATTGTTAAACATGTGGACAGATGTGATGTTTTCAAACAAAAGCTGTAGCATCAATGACACATTTATGACAATTGTCCATTTTATATTTTTTCATTTAAATAGAGGAAAATCCACCGTATATGAATATTTAGAGGTGAAATAAGGTACTAAGAAGAGATCTTTAAATCCAGAGAACAAATATTTGTCTCTTCTAAATGTCCCCCTTTCATTGCGTCATTTAATACTGAGAAAATGAATACTATTTGGCAATACAAATGAGCTAGAAACCCTAATATTTTGTTTGTTTTCTTTAAATCACAATTGTCAGTTGATGGACTTGAGGCAGTCTATGGACATAACTCTGTTTAATTTAGTAAATTCGGATTCTGTCTGGCTGGATGTGTTATGTAAACTACAGCATCTGCAACTGCATCACAGAGAGGACAAAACTGCGCCAAACACTTCCAGTCTGTAAATATTTGACGCTTTGGTCGTGAAGGTTGACATAGCATTGCAATCAATTAAGCAAACAAGCTACAAGGGTACTATTGACTGGGAGCACAATGCTTCAGCAAATCTGGGCATTGGAGTGCACGTGTAAAAAAAATCCATCTTGCTGTTTCTCAGCCATTTATGTATTCAAAATAAAAGTTCAATATAGTTTGTCTAATAACTACCATATTTTATATGCCAAATAGACTCTTACTTTAAAGGACTTCTCCTAGCACTGCACTGCAACACTCTTAGTCTAACTTTGTGTATTAGTTCTTTTGTTTATTTTAATGATTAGCCTGTCCCCTCTTGAAGCTTGACCAGACTCTCTTATCTCTTTATCACTTTGGTCCTTTTTTTCATGTGTATACATTGATTTTTCTCTAGCCAAAGGCATTGAATTCAATACTCGTTTTCATTTTATTGGTCTTGACTGCTTCTGTAGACAGGATCACATCATTGGTGATGTGGATCAGATTTGGGAAAAGAACTTGCCCAGAAAAGTAATAGAAAGCTCTTAATTTATTATCTTCTATCCCTTCCACTCTGCAGAAGATGATGGAGAAGAAGATCCTCTAAAATAGCATCCTGACCATATACATCAGATAATTTTTTAAAAGTCTTATTAAGTATATATTGTGATCACAATCACTGCCATGTGTTCTTTGAAATAATATTAACTGAATGCCAAAGTGGGGATGGAGGAAAGTTATTAATAATATGGGGGTTTTTTTTGGTTTTTGTTTTTTTTTTTTTTGAGTTGGAGTCTCACTCTCTCGCCTAGACTGGAGTGCAGTGGCCGCTCCCGGCCACTGCAGCCTCGACCTGCTGGGCTCCGGCGATCCTTCCGCCTCAGCCTTCCAAGTAGCCGGAATTACAGGCATGCGCTACCACGCCTGGCTGATTTCTTGATTTATTGTAGAGATGAAGTCTCGCTGCCCAGGTGGGTCTCGAACCCGCGGGCTCAGGCAATCCACTCACCTCAGCCTCCCAAAGGCGCAGGATTACAGGCTGAGCCATTGAGCCCGGCTAATAATATGGGTTTTATTCAAAATTTATCCAATGTTTTATGTTCTAGAAATGCAACTGATCCTGTCTCACTTTGCCCAGTAAATGTTGCAAAGTGATATTGCATGGCATTAGGTAATATTTCACAAAAAGTACTGCAGCTTCCAACCTGATCTTTTGGAGCACTCACTCTTAGCAGGATCCTGTAGGAATCTGCCATGTTGCTAGACAGCCACATAGAGATGTTATGTGTAGGATTCTGGTTCACAGCATCAGCTCAACCTCTAGGCAGAAGTCAGTATCAACTGTCATCCATGCAAGTAAACATCTTAGGTGCCCAGCCCAGTCAAGTCTTCAGATGAATGTGGTCCCAGTTGACATCTGACTTTAAACTCTGAGAGATCTTAACAGAAAACTACCATATGAGCCCAGTAAACAAACTCTGCTATAAAATATACCAATATACTTTTAAGATACTAAGTTATATATAATAATAGATAACTGAAATCAACCATTTCCTCAGTGCGAATTTGCTTGATTGTACCAAATCTCCACTAAGTTTTATTTCATTAAAGTCTTTTTAAAAGTAGATAAAGAGCAAGTCTTCTTGCTATTATCCTCTTTCTCTTTATTCACTGCACTGCAGTAACTCTTATGCAACACCCACCACTAATGCTGTTTTTCTGAGAGTCATTTTTGACCTCCTAATTGCCAATCACTTCCTTGCAGAGAAATCTTATGATTTCATTCTATTCCCTTTGTGGATTCTCTGCAGCATTTGGCATGCCTTCAGTTTTGAAACTCTATTTTTCTTAGATTTCACAGCATACCATAGTTATCTTCCTCAAACTAGGGGAAAGATGAGGAATAGTGTTACTCTTAATGTGAAGAAACGACTGTGTGTTTGGATTACGCGAATAAGAATAGTAGACAAAGAAATCCAGAAAGGGAATAAATCTATGTAAGATAGACTAAAGGGCAATGTGAATTTAAACATTTTTTATTGATTCATAATATCTGTAGCTCAACTCTATGCCCTTAGCCAATATAAAATTACTTTCAGTTTGGGAGTAGAAGTTAAGAGGAGATGGTTAGAAAAAAGAAAAAAAGAAGAAGCTTTAATATTTTTCTGGAAGTTATAATGTAAAACCAACATTTTTTTTAAAATCACTATTTTGTGACTCATGGACTTGGATCAAGAGGTGAAGTAGATTCCAATTACCTATGTCCCAGTATGATCAATTCATTAGGACCTTTTTTCCCTTTCCCTGCCCTTCTTTCTCTTCCTTTCTTTTTTTCTTCTGTCCTCTTCTTTTTACTATCTTTCTCTCTGTATTGCTTTCCTTATCCTCTTTGTTCTTTAAATCTATGAAACAGGCAAAAAAAAAAAAAAAGAAGTAATTTTGCTTTGATTTTCCCTAGGCAAAACACACTTCAGCAAAAATCTGCGGATAAAGAGTGCAAAAATTGAGATACCAAACTATGTCCATCTTTGTTGTAATATGGGACACTATAAGGATGAATAATTCTTATGTTAGAATATCTGTCAGCTTCTTGGCTTTGGGATCAAATGTGCATCCTAAAGAGACATTTTGCCACTGCACAACTGCTGTCCCTAAGATCTCTTTAGTCCCTAAGCCACCTCAATAGCAGTTATAGTCATGGTTGCTTCTGAGACTTGGAATGCACAATTCTTTTCCCTGGAATCCTAAAGTTAAGAAAAAAGAAATTCAGCAAAAGGAGTAGAAGCATTGGAACTGAAGGGTTTTCAGTCCTAGTTATAACATATCCTGGGTGTGGGGGAATGGTCTATTTATTCATAAAATAGAAAAGTTAGTATACAGAAAAAAATGTATATTAAGTATTAAATAAGCACCAAGAATTTGCAATGGGCAGATACTTTTGGAAGAGACTTATTATACAAAGAGTTAAAAGCTTGGTCTTCACGTGATGAGGGCTGACTCTGTTGACACTGAATGTTTTGCACTGACATTTTTGGAGAAAACACACCTTGACACTGCTCTCCATTTAATGATAAATTCACTATACACATACATCTATTTCCCTGTTTTTACTTAGCATAAAAAAAAGAAAGACTGAAGTTTTTCAAAGAATTTTTCAAAGTACCAAAGAAGGAAAAATTGACGATGGGATCAAAAATTTAAAAATTATAAAAACATTATACACACACACACACATTCTCTCTCTCTCTCTCTCTCTCTCTCTCTCTCTCTCTCTCTCTCTCATATGTATACCCAGGAGGGTAGGACATATTCTTTAATTTAATGCCACACATTGTACAAATATGTCACATGCTGTCTCATTGAATAGATACAAATAATGTTCTTATGTGTTAACTCTCAGGATGTCTTCATGTTTCAGGCGCTATCAATTAGTCTGTAAAAACTATTTCTTGCCAGGCTCAGTGGCTAAGCCTGTAATCCCGCACCTTTGGGAGGTTGAATTGCCTGAGTGAGTGGATTGCCTGAGCCCACGAGTTAGAGACCCGCCTGGGCAGCGAGACCTCATCTCTACAATAAATCAAAAAATCAGCCGGGCATGGTAGCGCATGCCTGTAAGTCCGGCTACTTGGAAGGCTGAGGCAGAAGGATCGCCGGAGCCCAGCAGGCGAGGCTGCGGTGGCCGGGAGCGGCCACTGCACTCCAGTCTGGGTGACCGAGTGAGACTCCAACTCAAAAAAAAACAAAAACAAAAAACTATTTCTTAGTTGTTTTAGTCCCTTTGTCAAAGCGCAAGAATGAGCCTTTAATTTTTCTCCTTCTTAAGATCTACTTAGTCCTGATATCACAACTAAGAAAAACTGTGACAGACAAAAAAATGACTTCCCTCTTTAAATATGGTCCTCCCAGCAAAGTACATAAATTAATCTTTTTCAGGTATAGGCCCAGTACTTTAACAGCATGAAAATCCAAAAAGTATGTATCACATGCCTGGCCTAATGGGCAGGCAGGGCTGGAGGATGTTATTCCCACAAGTGACAACTCCCACTTACAGTTCACAGGGTGTCTGTGAGGGTTGAATACAATAGCACATGAAAGATGCTTAGTAAACTATAAAGCCATATAAGAAGTCACTTTAAATTTGAAAAAAGACCCTTTTATTTTGCATTAAAGTGACTTTTATGTGGGCAGAAATTTCATTCAGGAGTCAGATGATTTCTGTTTATCCTCAGGCACCTCTTGGTATTTAGGGGTTGGCTTGCTCAGTTGCTTTCAGATTTGTTTCTTTCCTGGGTGACCATTTTTATTTCTCACTAATATCTACCCCTGAGAGGTATTCAAAATATTTAACAACATATAGTGCAAAGGTGCTGATCAGTTGAAATCAATGCCCTGCCACAATCTTTTGTTCCTGGTACACACTGATTGAACATCAGGCCAGTCACCCCAGAAAATGTAGAGGATGACAAATGATTCCATTTTGGTTGTGATTCATTAATTATCTGATACAATGCTTAATCAAAAATATGTTAGGAATATCGGTTACTGTGCAATTTAGAAGGAATTGTATGCCGAATTTTGTGTTTGGAAGGTTTGAGGCATGGGAGAAGAAGGAAATGTAAGCAGTGTCTGGATGAGGAAAAGCAGATGATTCTTCTCATCTTTGGCAACTTTATTTTTACTGACTTATTATGGCCCAAGAAAGGCATTCAGTATCATCTCATTGACTTGTTTACTCATGTTTATAATTTCCAAAGCCAGAAGTAGCTGAAGAGCTACAAGTTGACTTCTGTTTCTCTTTTTTAAATTTTTGTTTTCTTTTTAACTGTCAGATAATAATTGTGTATAGTTATAGGGTACAATGTGATGTTTTGATACCTGATTACCTTGTGGAATGATTGAATCTGGCTAATTAACTTATCTTTGAGTTGGTGAATATGGTAAATTGGAACTCAACTTTTTTGTGTGTTTTCCTTAACTTAAGGGGAAAAAGCAAAAGAAAAACAAAACAAAAACACCTTCATTGGCCGAACATGGTGGCACATGCCTTTAATTCCAGCATTTTGGGAGGCTGAGGCAAGAGGATTGCCTGAGCCCATGGGTTCGAGACCAGCCTGGGCAACATGGCAAGACCTCATCTCTACAATTAAAAAAAAAATTTTCATCTACCAGGTTTTTCTGAAGATAGTTTGCAGAATATGATTTATGTTTAGCTAATTTGATGACTTGCATGAGTTTTAAAGGGTAGAAGTAAAGCATAGGCATTATTTTTCCAACATCTGAGTGTCTACTTGTGAGCTGTTAACTTGAGAACAGCAGTAACCATTCATGAGGAATCCACCTCCATGACCCAATTACCTTTCACTAGGTCCCTTTTCCAACATTGGGGATCACATTTCAACATGAGATTTGGAGGGTTCAACCATCCAAACAATATCGCCCCTTAAACTAGGTTTCACTGTCTGTGGTTTACTTGCATTAGTGCAAGCAGAGATGTTGGTATTGTCTTGTCACTAGCTTTGTAGGTGTCTAGAGGGAAAGTGAAGCTTATGATGTCTGCAGCGACGATTCATAGAAAGTACATTATGGTTCATGAATTTTCTGATAAGTTTTGTGGTTGTGGTTACTTTCTGATCAGAACATTTTCTAGACATTAATATCTTTTTCACAGTGAAAACAATAGTGTTTAATTTGTGACCAGATTCTGTGGTGTGTCTTTTGGTGCCAGCCCTAAACTTTCACTTGCTATCTGGTTCTTCAGCCCTACCAATAATTCTAAAAGTCATCACACAGATTTTAAGATAACCTGCATTGCTCAAATTACTTAGAGCAAATTATGTTTTCTAAAACTAAACCCTAATTGACACTATATAGTAGTCCTCCCCTGTATTGCTCCATTTTGCATTGTTATAAAGAAATACCTGAGACTATGTAATTATAAAGAGGTTTATTTTGGCTCACAATTCTGCATAGCACTAGCATCTGCTGGGCTTGAAGTGAGATATCAGGAAGCTTCCAATTATGACAGAAGGTAAAGGGAAAGAAGATATGTCACATAGGAGAGACAAATCAAGAAAGATAGGAAAAGGTGCCAGGCTCTTTTAAACAATCAGTTTTTACATGAATTAACAGAACAAGAACACACTCATTAACTTGAGAACAGCACCGACCATTCATTAGGAATCCACCTCCATGACCCAATTACCTTTCACTAGGTCCCTTCTCCAACATTGGGGATCACATTTCAACATGAGATTTGGAGGGGACAAATATCCAAACAATATCACCCATTATACTAGGTTTCACTGTCTGTGGTTTCAGTTGCCCGTGGTCAACCATTGACTGGAAATAGTAAATAAAAAATTCTAGAAATAAACAATTAGTAAATTTTAAATGATGCATCGTCCTGAGTAAAGCGATAAAATCTGCATGCCTTACTCTACCTGCCTGCCCAAGACATTAGTCATCCCTTTGTGAAGCTTCTCTACACTGTCTACCCAACTGGTCAATTAGTTACTTAGTAGTCACCTCAGTTATCAGATCAACTATCAAAATATGGTAATTTGTGTTTAAGTCACCCTTATTTTACTTCATAATGGTCCCAAGTACAAAAGTAGTGATGCTGATAATTCAAATCTGCCAAGGGGAAGGTAGCTGTAAGGTAGATCCTTTAAGTAACAAGGTGAAAGTTCTAGACTTAACAGAAAAAGAAAAAAATCATATGCTGAAGTTACTAAGATCTATTTTTTCTTTTTTTTTCTTTTGAGTCAGAATCACTCTGTCACCCAGACTGAAGTGCAGTGGTATAATCATGGCTACCACAGCCTCAACCTGCTATGCTCAGGCCATACTTCCACCTCAACTTTCCAAGTAGGTGGAACTACAGGCATGCACCACCACGCCAGGCTAATTTTTTTTATTTATTATTGAGATGAGGTCTTACCAAGTTGCCCAAGCTGGTCTCGAAGCCCTGAACTCAGACAATCCTCTCACCTCCACCTCCCAAAGTGCTGTGATTACAGGTGTGAACCACCATGCCTGGCAGGAACAAGTTTTCTAGCTGTGAAATTCTGAAAAAAGACAAAGGAAATGTGTGCTAGTTTTGCTGTCACACCTCAAATTGCAAAAGATATGGCCACAGTGAATGACAAGTCCTTAGTTAAGGTAAAAAGACATTAAATTTGTTGGGAGAAGATATAAACAGAAATGTGCTTTGACTGACAGCAATGTATTGCACCAGATTAAATTAAACTTTACTATAGGTATGTATGTACAGGCCAAAACATAGTATATAAAGAGTTTGGTACTGTAGGAGGTTTCAGGTATCAACTGGGGTCTTGGAACATTTTTCTCATCAATAAGGAGAGACTACTGTAATTAAAACCATCAGGGGTTGCGGGTGGAAGATTAAAAGAAATGATAATTTGATTTTGGTTATCCAAACCATTTAGGTGCAAATGTAAAGATGATGCGATTAGCATGGAGATTTATGGAACCAGTGGCAGACATTATATTTTATTGTACAAACGATGATTGAAGGCAAAGATTTAGTGAACAAGTGGCTTTCAGAATTATTATTATACAAAAGAAGAATCCAAGAAATGTGAGTGAGTGTCATGCAGAGTATAAAGAAAACAAATGGTAAGCTCACAGTTTTAAATTTTTAGCTGAAGTTATGAACAGGAAGCCAGGGAAATTTCTACAACTATCCCAAATTATGTCTTATTTCTTTTCATCTCAGGGAAGATATATACTTAAATCAGAAACTGAGGCAGATTCTGAGTGCTGCTGAATCACAACAAATTTGAATATATAGCCTAATCAGCTCTTCTAAGTGAAAGTTGGGCAATATTTGGGGAAAAATTAGACTCTAGGAATTTACCTGAGAACTTTCCACTAGGTTTAGCTCATTTGGAGTTACTCCAGTCCTAAAATCCTGCTGAAATGCTGTTGCCTACAAAAACAGTTCCTCTTCTCTTCTGGGGAGACCAGCCGAGCCTAGCTTCAACACTAAAATGACTGCACCTGAAAATTTAGTCATGGAAGGAAGCCATTTTTTCCTAATCCCTCCACTCTGTTGACACCTCTCAGACTCTCAGACCTGAAATACTCCAGGGAAACAGGAAGAAAATTTGACCTTCAAGGACAGTTATACAGCAAAAAATTGCAAGACTTTGCCAATTTATGTCAGCAGAAACCTAGGGAATATGTGTGTAAATTGATTTTGTTGGTCTTATAGCAGGATGAATGAAACAGAATTTTATACTGAGCCAAATTTAGAAAAACTTTATCGGTGATTCTGTATCCAAAGGACTCATCTACGTAATTGAAAATGGTTGTAACATCTACTCAACTGGTGGACTAAAATCTAGACTCATGGGTAGACTATGTTAGATAAAGATGAGATGCCAGGAGCTCCTGGGTATGATATAAATAAAGACATAGAAGTATTCAAGAATGAATCAAGATGTAGTCCTTGATTATAGTCTACAGTTTAGCCCTTGAATGCACACAATTGGAGCATCCAGAGTACATGCCTTTCACTAAGACTTAGGAAGTTATTAAAAAATGAACACACATTCTTTTTTTTTTTCATAATCAATATTTTTTATTATGGTTTTGTGGGGTACAGTTAAGGATTAGGTGTACAAGTACGTTTCATTCAGGCCCCCTGTTGATAAGAGGTGTTTCCCCATCCCCAGACAGATATTTGCTACTGTTAATCCCATCTCCCTCCCCCCACCATAGTTTCCTAGTACCGCCAGTCATTTTCTTATAGTATTACATTGGATGTTCAAGGTCCATTATATGAGTGAGAACATGTGATACTCGGATCTTTGTTTCTGTGAGAGGTCACTCAGTATTATAGACTCTAGTTCTATTCAGGTTGCTGCGAAATTCATGATTTTGTTCTTTCTTATGACTGCATAGTATTCCATCGTGTATTTGTACCACATTTTTTTAATCCAGTCCTCTTTTGATGGGCAGCATGGCTGTTTCCAGGTTCTTGCTATGTGAACAACGCTGCGATAAACATACGTGTGCAGGTATCTTTTTGATAGAGTGATTTGAGTTCTTCAGGGTATATTCTCAGTAGGGGAATTGCGGGCCATATGGGAGGTTGATATTTAGAGATTTTAGGAATCGCCACACTGCTTTCCACAAAGGTTGCACTAGTTTACACTCCTACCAACAGTGTAGAAGTGTTCCCTTTTCGCCATACCCTCTCCAGCGGCTGCTATTTTTGAGTTGTTGATAATTGCCATTCTGACTGGAGTTAGGTGGTATCTTAGTGAGGTTTTGATTTGCATCTCCTTGATGATTAGTGAGGTTGAACATTTTTTCATGTGTTTGTTGGCTGCACGGATGTCTTTTGTGAAGTGTCTGTTCATATCTTTTGCCCATTTTATAATGGGGTTGTTTGTTTGTTTTTTTCAGCACATTTTAGTTTCTTGTAGATCCAGGATGTTAAGCCTTTGTCACACCTGGTGCTGGCAAATACTTTTTCCCAGTCTGTAGGCTGTCTCCATGCTCTTTTGATGGTTTCTTTGGCTTTGCAGAAGCTTGTCAGTTTAATAAGGTCCCACTTGTCTATCTTCTTTCTTATGACCTGTGGGTTTCGGGTTTTGTTCAGGAATTGGATGCCAGCTCTGATTTCCATGAGGGTATTTCCTTCATTTTCTAAGGTTCTTATGGTTTGAGGTTTTACATTTAGGTCTCTGATCCATTTGGAGTTAACCTTTTGCATGGGGATAGATAGGGGTCCTGTTTCAATCTTCTGCATGTGGTCAGCCAGTTTTCCCAGCACCATTTACTGAATAGGTTCTCCTCTCCCCAGTGGTAGGTGATGGGGGCTTTGTCGAAGATGAGTTGGTTGAGAAATTGAGGTGTTTGCTTCTGGAATCTCAATTCTATTCCATTGATCTATATGCCTGTTCCTGTACCAATACCAAGCTGTTTTGATGATTGTAGCTTTATAGTAAAGTTTGAAATCTGGTATTGTGATACCACCTGCTTTGTTTTTTTTGCTGAGGATTGTTCTGGCTATTCTTGGACATTTGTGTTTCCATAAGAATTCCTGTGTTGTTTTTTCTAAGTCTGAGAAGATTTGAACACACATTCTTTAAAACAAATATATAAATATATAGTGACTATCCTTTAGAAACCAAGAATGAAATTAGGTGTTCCATTTACTGATGTTCTCTGGTTTTGCTGGAGACGACCAGATCCCAAAACTCTAGAAGCAATATGGCAGCACTTCTTAAACACCAGAGCTCTGGTGAGCACAGGATTAACTTGAGAAACCCAGCTCGTAGATTTGAGATAGTTCACAGAATAAGAGCCTTTTACTCAAAGGAGACCCATTCAAGCTTTCAGCAACAACCCTATGATTGCACAGAAATAATGACTCCTAATCTTCTGGATAGCCATCTCCAAAGGAATCTGTACACATTTACCAGAAAATCTGTGCATAGGAGAAAAGTACATTTCCAATCTTTTACAGCTCTGAGAAAATACTAATCTCTGTGGATTAAGAACATCACTTTACTCCACTTATTAGAGTCAAGGGTTCAGCTGATAAATAACTTAGTATCCCAGTTAAATTAACTGTGGATCCAAGGGGTCTGAAAAACCAGGCTCTTGTTATTTCTTTGTTTGCTGAATGCACAGTTGGAGTAAGCTACTGGCAGGATTCCCACACTGGCTACTGAACCATGATAGGAGTGATAAAATGGTAGGAAGAAACATGTGGAAACCCCTAGAAATAATGCAATACTGAAACAGCATGCAAAAATCAATACCATGTTCCTAGTGAAATAACAAAGATTAGTGCCATCATCCAGTAGCTGAAAGATTCAACTCAATGATTCTTATCACAATCCCATTTAAGTCTCCTTTTTGGATTATATATAAGATAGACAAGTATTGGAAAATAACAGTGGATTTCACAACTTTTATCAGGTAGTGAACAAATTGCAGCTGCTGTTCTATTTGTTGTCTCTTTATTAGCATTAACAACACATGCCCTACTTCTAGAATGCAAATATGGAGTGAACTCCTGCTCCACCATCTGTCCAACCATCAGAAAACACTATAATCAATTTTTATTCACAAAATAAAGAACACTATCTGGTCTTATTATAAGATTGTATCAACTCTTTGTATCTCTTTCATGATTTAATCTTCAAGAATTTAGATTAATTTGCCATCTCACAGACACTCCTCTGTCTATTCCATTGGTGGCATCTTGTCAGTGATCAGGAATAAACAGATACTCCTGTGTTTGAAAGAAGGTGGAAGATAAACTCCCTAATTATTCAGGACTCTGCCATGCCGTTAGTATTCTTGGGGATGGAGAAAATCAGTGATTAACAGCATGTTGGCATATAACTCACAAGAATGAAAGAAAAGTTGCTATACCTTTTACACTTAACACCATAGAAAAATAACAATATTCAAAGGGACTTCTTTGAACCTTGAAGGCAAATGTATCACATTGATTCATCTACTAAGTAAATTACAAGGTCACCAGTTTTAGATAGGACCCTTGTTCAAGTTTTGAGTGGGGCTCTTGGTTGAGCAAGCTGCTCTACCACTTGACCAGTGCATGGAATAGAGCTTGAATGATATAAGATCAAAATGTTATGTGAAGTCTGTGGTGATCCCTCCTGGGAGAACCACAGTCTGAGCCTGTTGGATTTTAGAACAGAACAACATACTCTTTGACAAGAAATTCCTCACTCTTTGAGAAACAACTTCTGCTTATTACTGGATGGGCAAGGCAAAAGAAGAGAAAGAGAATATTTTATGTAGAGAAATTATTTTGAGCAAAGAAAAAGCAAAAGTACGTGTAGAGTGGTCTGGAAACCGTAAACCTTCTTACTAGATTGCAAAGGTTCTGCATGTGAGCAGATTTATTAACTGAGAGAAAAAAAAAACTCTTCCTGTAGAAAATATGTCCAAATGAATTTAAACAAGTGTGGTTCCCTCCTGATTTTAAAATCCTATAGCCAAGAATGCTTGATGGAAGATATTTTTCACTTTGGGCAGGACAAACTGTTCTGTCATGAGCCATGCCTGGGTACTAGGAGATTCAGTACACAGCTTGACACAGCTGGAAATGACTCCATGCTGAAATCAACTCAGCGGCCAGCAGTAGCTTAGAAAACAATATAGCACAAAGCATTTAAGCTTAACATAAACTTATGAGCTCTCCTGAAACAATTCTTGTAGAATGGAATTGCCCTTTGAATTTGTAGATACATATAGTCACACACACACACACACACACACACACACACACATTTTAACATAAATTTGAACACTGACAATGAAACATTTTTTTAAATGCTTTATTGCCACAGACTAAAGAGTATAAAGCCATAATAACTGTATTTAAGTATGCTATGTCATTTGGGATTTGAGTTCTTGGCAGGTGATATATAAAATATTCATTTTTCTGGCTCCAAATATATACCTTTCAATAGTGATTTTTTTTTCATCCAACAACCTAAGCTCTCAGTATAAAAAGAGAAGGCTAATTTCACTGGTCTCTATCTCTTTCTTATTTTTCAGGGTTGATATTTCAGGATTGATTGAGTTGATTACAAACTCAGTTCACATTATGAATGGTGGCTGGGTGAGCTTAAGTAACCAATTTCACTGTTTTTGTTTTTTTTTCCACATTAAGTAGCCAAGAGAATATAATCTAACTTGACTACATTATGTATATGTATATACACACACATACATATGTGTGGTATATGTGTGTGTATATAATGCATATATAACATATATACAGTCATATGTCACTTAACAATGAAGTTGCATTCTGAGAAACATATCCTTAGGTTATTTTGTCACTGTGTGGACATCATAGAGAGTACTTACACACACCCAGATGGTACAACCTACTACACATCTAAGCTATATAATATAGCCTATTGTCCCTAGGCTACAAACCTGTACAGCATGCCACTGAACTGAACACAGTGGGGAGTTGGAACACAGTGGTATTTGTGTATCTAAACACATCTAAACATAGAAAAGGTACAGTAAAAATATGGTATAAAAGATGAAATAAATAGTACATCTATGTAGGATACTTCCCATGAATGGTGCTTACAAGACTGGAAGCTGTATGGGTAAGTCAGTGAATGAATGTGAAAGCCTAGGGCATTACTGTACACTTCTATAGACTTTAAAAATGGTGTTTGCTTAGGCTACACTAAATCTATAAAACATTTTTTCTCTATAATAAATTAATCATAGCTTACTGTAAATTTTTTGTCTTTATGAGCTCTAAATTTTTCAAAAGTTTTGGCTGATGATAACACTTAGCTTAAAACTCAAACACATTGTACAATTGTACAAAAGCATTTTCTTTCATGTCCTTATTCTATAAGTACTTTTCAAATTTTAAGGTTTTTATTGTATATTTAACTTTTTAAACTTTATTGTTAAAAATTAAGACCCATTAGCTTAGGCCTACAAAGAGTCGGATCTTCCACCTCCACCTTCCACTGTCTTCCACCTCCACGTTGTGTCCCACTGGAAAATCTACAGGGGCAATAACAGGCATGGAGCTGTCACCTCCTATAATAATAATGACTTCTGTAATCCCTCCTGAAAGACCTGCTTGAGGTTGCTTTATAGTTAACTTTTTTAAGTAGAAGGAGTGGACTCTAAAATGATTATAAAAGGTCTGATGAGTATGCTGACTCATGCCTGTAATTTCAGCACTTTGGGAGGTCGAGGTGAGAGGATTGCTTGAATGCAAGAGTTCAAGACTAGGCTGGGCAACATAGTGAGACCCCACCTTCACAAAAAATTTAAAAAGTTAGCTTGGTGTGGTGGTCCACATATGTAATCCCAGCTGCTTAAGAGGTCAAAGTGGGAGGATGTGTTAAGCCTGGAATTCAAGGCTACAGTGAGCTATGATTGAGGCACTGCATGCCAGCCTGGGCAACAGAGTGAGACTCCCAACTAAATAATAATAATAAAATAATGATAAAAAGTACAGTATAGTAAAAACATAAACCAATAACATGTTTATTTATTATTATCAAGTATTATGTACTGTACGTTATAATACTGGCAGTACAATCGGCTTTGTTTATACACACATCATGTGAATGATGCTTTGTGCTATGATGTTAGGATGGCTATGACACCACTAAGCAGTAGAAATGTTTCAGCTCCATTACAATCTTAAGAAACCACCATCGGTACGTTTCTTCTGCAAATCATGATGCAACCTTCTTAAAACTTCCAGATAAAAACTGTTTGATCCAGAGGAACTAAATCTGAGCATACTCTAATGCTGGAGATAATTCCATAGTCTTTTTGGGTCCCTCTTGTATATACAGTCATGTGCTGCATAATGATGTTTGGGTGAATGACAGACCACATATATGATGGTGATTCTGATTGGTATATATTAATATCTCATTGTGGTTTTACTTTAAATTTCCCTTGTGTCTAATATTGTAGAATATATTTTCATGTGCTTTATTTGCTAGCCATATATCTATCCTCTTTTGTTTCTATTTTTTGACCATTTCCTACTTAGGTTGATTGGCTTGTTTTTGTTTTTAATTTTTAAAAAATATTCTAGTTACAAGTTCTTGTTCACATATATTTGCAAATAGTTTCATCTAGTCTGTAACTTAACTTTATATTCGTTCTAGAGAAATTTATCAAGACTCTATCAGAGCATTCATTTGACTTTCTATAGTGTTATATCTGTGCTTTACTAATTCAAATACCTGCTTTAGTTACAACATTGCATTGAATTCCTTTCTTTTTTGTAAATAATACATTTCAATCAGTATTCTATCATCATATTTTTTGAATCCATGTTTCCTTTGATTTTACTGAAAATTCAAAGGCTAATTCATTATATTATCTTCTGTTTTATACAATAAATACTTAGTAAAATATATTATCCTGCAAAATTTCTGGTTACCATGAGATGATGGTATCCACATACATTATAATCCCTTCAAACATCTTCTATAAATGACGCAGATCAACAAGTAAGACAAGTTGAGTCACCTACAGCAGAAGTGGGAGACAGAAAATACTACCAACTTCAAATTACAGGTCATTTGAAAAATACACACCCTCAAAACCAAAATCATCTATGGAGCCCATAAAACAGTAGAGAGTGTGTTAGTGTCTTATTGTTGGGAGAACACAGAACACATCACCTAATTTTTGCCCACAAAGAGAGTTCATCCTAGTAAAAATTAATAAAAGCAGGTGTGACTCTTGATAGAGCAGAGCATTGAGTCCAAAAAGTGTAACAGAAATAGTTTGGAAAGTACTAATGCTATAGGATGTAACTAAGGGTTGCTTGTTTATGACAAGAGTAGTTCTTAATAGAATAATACTAAGTACTTTGCTTTCTTTATTCCACAAGGATTAATCACGCTAAATATTAAGGCCACTTAGATTTAAAAGTGCACATTTTCCCCTCTCACTGCTTTGCGCCACCCTCTGGATGTTGCATTCCTCCTTCCTTCCTCTGTTTAAGATCTCTAAACCTGTTTGTGGGCTAACCTTATCTATAAAACTGCTGGTGACTGCAGAAGCCTGGCATCAGACCACCAGATATTTACAGAGCATGGAGGAGCTGAATAAACTTTGAAGAAGCAACTGGAACTTAGATAAGACTAGCCAAACTCCTTAGATGTGGAATGTCTGGGACTCGAAATCTTTATGTCCTTAGGATTGTTAACTAACCCGAGTATACATCCCTTCTCCCATGTAACTTTAAAAATTTAAACTAAATTTATCATTAGTCAGGTATAGTACATTATGCACTTATTGGTTGATATGTAATACATCTTGAAGAACTGAAAATGCAACATATGAAAACTGTTACAAAGGATTATAACATGCAAGATGAGTGAAAAACCAGCCCCCTGTTATAGATGTTATCTAAACACTAGTATGTGTCAGTGGTCACATGCAAAGGAAAATCTGCTACAACATTCAGTAATGGTCTCCTTATATGCAGGTTCTGTTAGTTAAGGTAGATAAGAATGAAAGTTTTACTATAAATACTGGAAGTAAAGTGTATCTTTTTGAGTAAATTCCAGCCATAATGTGGACTTGGTCCCTGTTACCTTGGTTGCAGAATAAACTCTGTTTCTCCCAGCCCTCTGCCTATGATTTCTGATTGACCAAGAGGGAGAGCAGCTGGTCTAGTTCTACAGGAACACCACGAGAGACAACAGTTAAATAAGGTCCATATTCTTGGGAGAAGAGGGCACCTTAAATGGGTGAAGTCCCTCAGAGACTTGGTGATAAAGAAAAAGAAGGAAGCTGCTTAAAAAAAAAAAAAGGTAGATTAAAATATGGCAAAATAATAATTAGAATGTAAGAGTATTTTCTCGCAAAGTTGCCATTTAAAACATTGAGTGCAATATACTGTAACGCTTTTATTTACTCCTGAACTGAATTTAGTAATAAAATATTTCTTCTCACTCTAGAACTGTTGGTGATGATGGTGATTTAAATGTTAGCATAGCTATGATGCTTATATCTCCATTTGTTCTATGTACATTGTCATGAAAAACAACAAAAAAGGGACACAACATGCCTAGAAAGCTACCACAGCAAGAAAAGAGATAAATTTCCCCCAAAAAGAAGAAAACTGAAGCACTCTAACATTAATTAAATGTAATTAAACAAGCAATATAAAAGATATGTGTTAAAAATAAGACATGAGAGATGACAAAACAACATAAATCAGAAATTCAAAAATTACAACTAGAGATAAACAGACACAAGGAATAAAATAGAGAAGAAATTAAAGTCCAAGAGTTAGTCTCAAAGATAAGCACTAAATGTCAAGATATCCCAGAGAGCATAGACATAATTTCAGATACTGTAAAGTACATAAAAGAGAGATAGATTGAAGCCAAGAAGAAAAAATAAATAAATAAAGGAAATATGAAAAAAGAAGAGAGAGAAAACTATAGATATGAAGTAGGAAAAAATGATAAAATGTGCATAAGGGGAGTTACTAAAAAATTCTTAATAAATTTAATTGCACACAAAATTTACAGAAATATTTTTAGATAAAAGAATGCTTGGTTCAAATACTAAAAACATTTACTGACTGCCTGGGAGGAATTAACTCAAAAGCATGTAAAGCAAATTTGTTTTACTTTAAAGAAAAAGAAGGCCGGGCTCGGTGGCTCAGCCTGTAATCCCGCGCCTTGGGAGGCTGAGGTGAGTGGATTGCCTGAGCCCACGGGTTCGAGACCCACCTGGGCAGCGAGACCTCATCTCTACAACAAATCAAAAAATCAGCCAGACGTGGTAGCACATGCCTGTAATTCCAGCTACTGGGAAGGCTGAGGCGGAAGGATCACCGGAGCCCAGCAGGTCGAGGCTGTGGTGGCCGGGAGCAGCCACTGCACTCCAGTCTGGGCGACAGAGTGAGACTCCAACTCAAAAAAAAAAAAAGAAAAAGAAAAAGAAAAAAAAAAATTCCCAGGGACTCTAGGGAAGAAAAAAATAATGCATGTATAAATAAAATGTTCTTCAAAATGAGAAGTAAAATAAAGGAAGAGACATGCATGCATAGTAAAATAAGTTTTTTCTAATTAGCATAGGTAATAAGTGTAAGTCAAAGGCTAACATTTAAAACTGAAAACTAAATAGTATGAGTGTAAATTATTTAAAAGTTAATCTAACTTTTTATAAAGGTTTTACTGTTATAATGTCTACTAAAATAAATATGTCAACTTTATTAAATATTCAAATAAAGTCTATAAAATAAAAACATATATATTATTGCATATACAATATATGTATGTATAATATATGTAATAAGATAAAATGGAAAAATAAGTCAAAAATAAGATAGACCAAAAATGTCAGTTTAATTAATAAATGCAAATCATATTTAGTAGCTTATTAATAGAAAAGACATTATAGATATACTGACAGAAGAACAGTTAATGTAAAACATATATAAAACAAAATGATTCAGAAAAACTAAATATAAAAATTAGGCAAAGTAGACCAGGTAAATGCAAACATAAAAAGCAAATACTACAATCTTGATCATTGAAAAAATGGAATTCAACCACAAAAGCATCAAGCAAGAGAAGGCAGGACGTTTTATGAGTGCTAGGAACATCATTCACAAAACAATATAATAGTTGTGAATATCTATGCATCAAATATCAAATCACCTAAAATATAGAATATGCAAGGAGAAATAAACATCACAGTAATAAAGGAAGACTATACGTTTTAAATCTCTGTTTAAGATGATTTAAGTGGACAAAAACATAATTATGAATATAAAGAATCTACGCTATGTAATAAAAACGGTAGACTTTTTGAATATATACCAATTGCCTTCTCTTAATGGAGTATATATCCTCTATGCAAACATATAGAGTATTACCAAAATTGAATATAAGCTAGGCCACAAAGAAAGCCTCAGTAACTTTCATAAAATATAAATAATATGATTACATTTTCAATAAACAAAAATTAAAAACAAAATTTTAGACTAGGCTCAGTGACTCTGTAATTCCAGCACTTTGGGAGGCTGAGGTGAGTGGATTGCCTGAGTCTGCAAGTTCAAGACCAGCCTGGGCAAGTTGGCGAGACCTCGTCTCTATAATAAATCAAAAATTAGCCAGGTGTGGTAGTGCACACCTGTAGTTCCAGCTACTTGGAAGGCTGAGGTGGAAGGATCGCCAGAGCCCTGCAGATCTACGCTGGGGCGGCTGTGGGTGTGCCACAGAACTCCAACCTGGGCAACGAGTGAGATTCTAATTAAAAAAAAAAAATTTTTTAAAAGGATTTTTAAAAGCAATTTCACTTTGAAAATACTAACCCCGGCCACTGCTTTGCTAAGCTATGGTCTGACCATGTGGCTATTTGCGCTATGGCCTCCATGTTTCCTAGCTTTGGCCCCCTCCTTTTTCTCTCTGTCTCTTATCTCTCTCTCTAATTTACTTTCTAAGTGAACTATATTTTCTAATCTAAAAAAAAGCAAAAAGAAAATATTAACCTCTTTACATTACTCTTGGGTCACAAGGAAGTGACATACCAAAACGTCAGAATTTTTTCAAAGAGTAATACTAACAGTGATGATACATTCACTATTCATCAAATTTTATGAGATTATAATTACGGCAATTAATAAAAAGATAACCTGAAACAATGAATACATCAGCAAAATTAAATAATGTAAATAAATACTAATATTTGTCTGGACAAGTTAGAAAATATTAAACTAAATCCAAATAAGCAAAAAATAAATTATGAGAAAAATAAGCATTGAAAAACGGATGAATAAAATAATGACAAATCATTTTCAAAACTGGTTAACCTAATTTTCAAAAGGGGAAAAGAGAAAATGAATAATTATGCATAATAAAAATGAAACTGAAGACCTCAAATTATTACAAGAGTATTCGTATAGTTCTATGCAAAGAAATATGAAAACCTACATAAGAGAAACAATTTTGCAGGCAAATATAATTGACTAAACTGCCCAGTAGATGTAGAATACATAAAATATCCAACTACAAGGAGATGATAAATAGGAAAATTTCAAAGAATTGTTCACAAGAATCACCAAGCCTTAATTTATTTCACCAGAGACTTCTATCAAAGCTTCAGAAACCAGATAATCCCCAAAACTCTTATAGTAATTTGAAAAGTACAACAAACACACACAAATAAATACATAAATTTAATGTGTGATTAAAATTGCATCATAACCAATCTTATTTGTGAATATTGGTGCAAATATAATTGAATGGAATTCAACAATATATTAAAAATAATACATCATGACCAAATGGAACTTATTTCACAAATATAAAGTTCAATTTTATGAACTCCCTTGACATAATTTTATATTAATAAATATAAATAAAGCATTTGATTACCTAAATATGTGGTGCAGAAAACTTCAATCATGCCAAACATCAATTTATGATTCAAAGGAAATTATTAATTAAGCAACTGATACCTTCTTAAAATGATAAAACATATATACCTCATTCTAAAAGCTGGTGTCTTTAATGGAGAAATACTGTTAAATTCAGGAATAAGGTGAGTGTATTAGTCATGTTTCTCCACATAGACAGAAACAGTAGAATAGATGAATGATAGACAGAGAGACAGATAGATAAGAGGGGGTTTATTAAAGAATTGGCTTATATGATTATGGAGGCTGAGCAATCTCAACAGTAGATTTTCTGCAAGACAGAGACCCTGGGATGCCAGCTTGCCCCAAAGCAAGTCTAGGCCTCAGAACCAAGGAGACCAGTGATATAATTTCCATGTGGCTTAAAAATTCAGGGATGAGGAAAGCAAGGAAAGTGGTTGCTAGTGCAAGTACAGAGCACAAATTCCAGAGAAGAACCTAGAGTTCTACTGTCCAAGAGCAGAGAAAAAAGATTTCCCAACTCCAGGAGATAGAGAGAATTCACTTTTTTTTTTGCCCAGTATCCAGCTAATTAGAAGATGTCCAACCATATTGAGAGGAATCTTCTGACACGTTGATCTTCCTCACAAACTCTCTCTCTCTCTCTCACACACACACATACCCAGAAATAATGCTTTAACCAGCTATCTAGGTAACGCTCAATCCAGTCAAGTTAATAACTAAAATCAGTCATCACAGTGAGAATGTTCCAGTCTCAACTATTATTTAACATTGCATTGAAGATATCAGTTATGGCAGTTAGATTAAAGAAATTAGAAGTTTTAAAAATATCTCATTTAAAGTGATGTAATTTTATGTGTAAAAAGTCCAAGAAGTTTAATGCTGAAATAAAGACAAATGATAAGGAAATTTAGTTATGGAGAAAAATATAAAATGAATATGCAAAACATCAATAATATTTGTATATACAAACAATAATTAGTAAAGAAATGCAGTGAAAGAGATGATGCTATTTACAGTAACCAAAAAGATACAATACTTAGAAATAAGCCCAGTAAGACATGTACAACACTTGCACATAAAAAATGTTTAAAAACTTCTGAAAGTCACAAAGGTAGTCTTGAACAAATGAAAAGATCTTTGTTTTGGCATAAGAAAACTCGACATCATAAAAATGTCAATTCTCCCAAAGATAAAATATAAGTTTATCACAATCCCAATAAAAATATCTACTAGTACTCTTTATTCTGAATCTAGCAACTTGATTGTAAAGTTCATATGGAAAAATAAATAAGAAATAGTTGTTAGAAGAACTCTGCTAAGAAAAGAGTAAAAAAGAATATATAGTTGCACTAAATATAGAAAAATCCTATTCTATCCTTAAAACCACATGATGTTATTACATGAATTAATAAACAAATTAACAAAATAGAAAATGCAGAGCAGACTGGATTATGTAGAAACATATAGTGTATGATAAAAGTGATGTTTTAAATCACTGCGGAAGATACAATTTTTAATAAATGTAATCTTCACATTTGGACGGCCATCTGAAAAAAATTAAAAGCATCCAAATCTCAGACTCTTCTTCCTCCAGAATACACAGATCTTTCAGTCATTGACAGACTCATGGGAGCAAAGTTGCAGAAGAAGTTTCTCATTTCCTGTGCACAGAAGCAAGATGCAGTTTTAGTACTTTTTTTTTTTGCACTGGAAGATGTGCTTACTGGCTTAATTTGCAGGTTCTAGAAAAAAGAGAAGATAGAAAATAAATAAAAAGACTCCATGAAGAAACTGTCAGACTGATGCAATATGTGAAGCTTTCTAAAGGACAATCGTCCTGGACGCTTCCAAATGTCGATGCTATGAAACAAACAAGAAGGGGCAATTGTTCTAGATTAAAGAGAAAAGTGAGTTAACAAAAAATGCAGTATGTTAACTGTTACTGGATTTTTGTATGGAAATAAAAACACTATAGAGAAATTCTTAAGATTATTTCAGTTTCTTTTTCTTTTTTTTAAATTTTAGATTCAGAGATACACATGCATGTTACATGGCATGGACATACTATGTAGTGATGGGGATTGGGTCTCAGGTGGCCCATTCCCCAGAAATTGAATACTATGCTCCTTAGGTAGTTTCTGAACCCTAACCACTATCTCAACCTCCCTCCTTATTGGTGTCCCCAGTGTCTATTATTTCCATTTTTGTGACTGTTTAGCTCCCACGTGTGATTGAAAACAAGCAGTGTTTAGTTTTCTGTTTCTGAATCAGTTCACTTAAGATGATGGTCTTCAGCTCCACCCATGTTGCTGCAAAGGACATCAGTTCATTTTCTTTTATAACTGTGTAGTATTTCATGGTGTGTATATATACCACATTTTCTTTATCCAGTCAATAGTTGGTGGGTCTATACTTTTGCTATTGTGAATAGTGAATAGTGCTGCAATGAACATATGAGCACATGAGATATATATGTGTGAATATAACATATATATATATATATGTGTGTGTTGATTTCTTTTCCTTTGTATAGATTACTAGTAGTAAGATTGTTGGGTCAAACAATAATTTGATTTTTAGTTCTTTGAGAAATCTCCAGACTGTTTTCCAAAAAGGTTGAACTAGTTTATAATCCTAGCAACAGTGGATGAGTGTTCCCTTGTCTCCACAACCATGCCAGTATCTGATGTTCTTTGACTTTCTAATGATAGCCATTCTGACAAGTGTGAGGTAATATCCCATTGTGGTTTTAGTTTGCATTTCTATGATAATTACTGATGTTGAGGATTTTAAAATATTTTTTTGGCCACTTGTTTGTCCTCTTTTGAGAAGTGTCTATTCATGTCCTTTGTCCACTATTTGATGTGGTTATTTGTTTTATTTTGTTTTGTTTTATTGCATTGTTTGAGTTCCTTGTAGATTCTGGATATTTGTCTGAGGCATAATTTGTAAATATTTTCTCATTTGTCTATTTAGTTTTTGGTGCAATTGCTTTGGGGGTCTTTTTCAAATTCTTTGGTTAGGTCAATGTCCAGGAGAGTGTTTCCTAGGTTTTCTTCTAGAATTCTTATAGTTTCAGGTCTTACAGTTAAGTCTTTAAAAATAATGGTGTTGTTGCCAGGGGGAAAAATGTCTTATTTGTGGGAGATGATGATTATAGACATGATGTATATAATCTACTATCAAGTGGTTTCGTTATATGCATGGAGGTACAAATATGGAAAAATTTCAACAAATTTCAAACAGATATTTATTGTTAAATTACGTTAGCCTATTTGGATGCTTATATTTTTTATAAGAAAATTTTGGAAAGTGTGATCATCCTTGAATTCTTGACTACTATGTTATTTTTAGTTGCACAATATTTACATGGGACCTATATTTTTTTCGTTTTACTTCTATGTTTTTCTATTCTGTCCTATGCTCGTTCATAAAAAATTAAGTTTATTTTCCTCCTTGGTTACCTTCACTGTTTACTAGGTCATGCTTCAGCCACCCTCAGAATTTAACGTACAGAGTTTTTTTTTGTTTTGAGTTGGAATCTCACTCTGTCGCCCAGACTGGAGTGCAGTGGCTGCTCCCGGCCACTGCAGCCTCAACCTGCTGGGCTCCAGCGATCCTTCCGCCTCAGCCTTCTGAGTAGCCAGAATTACAGGCATGTGCTACCATGCCTGGCTGATTTTTTGATTTATTGTAGAGATGAGGTCTCAACAAGTTGCTCAGGTGGGTCTCGAACCGCAGGCTCAGGCAATCCACTCACCTCAGCCTCCCAAAGGCACGGGATTACAGGCTGAGCCATGGAGCCCGGCTCAGAGATTGTTAATATGAAATTAAGTTTCTGCATTTTCATCATTTCAGAGATTCAGTAGTTTGAGAGGAATGAGTAGATATTTGGAAATTCAATTCTGTATATTCCTTTCTTGTTTGGTTTTGTTCCTCTAAATAACTTTTGTTTTTTAGCTTTATTATTTGTCAGATATTAATAATTTTTTGGTACAAAGAAATTGTATTTTCTCTTTCTCCTTATGATGTTTCCTTCTGTATATAAAGAGCTCCAGTAATACTTCTTAGAAGGAGAAAGTATTATTCATTCATTTCTTGTCCTTTTTCTCAGAAATGAACTGCATATGACTCTATTCCTCATAGTATAAGTTTACAAGGACTTGAACTCATAGAGAAAGGGGGCCTGAATTAGAGATACATGTTCAATTGAAAACTCAACCTTTGCTGCATGGACCCAGAATATTGATAAATAATCAATGAATGACATTTTAGGAGGCAAAAAAGTATATGACATGTTTGTGGCTTCCAAGATGATTGAAGAAAATGTATTTAAGATTTAATGTGTTGCTAAGTGTGGTGGCTCATGCCTATAATCCCAGCACTTTGGGAGGCCGAAGTGAGAGGATTGCCTGAGCTCATGGGTTCGACACCAGCTGGGCAACTTAGCGAGACCGCATCTTCACAATAAATAATAAAAAAAAAATTAGCCGGGCATGGTGGCACATGCCTGTAGTTTCAGCTACTTGGAAGGCTGAGGCAGAAGGATTACCTGAGCCCAGCAGGTAGAGGCTGCGGTGGCCATGAAAGTGGCACTGCATTCCAGCCTGGGGGACAGAGTGAGACTCCAACTCAAACAAACAAACAAAAAGATTTAATGTGCTTTACAACGTGCCAATTTGTAGAGGTCATATGAAATTACAAATCCTTCTTCTATGGTCATACAATTGCCTTTTACATGTGGCAGCTTGGCCACATCACATTTACTTTAGAGTTCCCAATGTAAAAAAAAAATTTTAATTGGGTCATTGACATTCTTGTTTTCTTAATCCCAGGTGTATGACTATTTTTCTAAAACAGAACTTTAGACTTTTTCCTGCAGACTTTTTCCTCTTTATGCAAGAGAAAATGTCTTTAAAAGAGGTAGGATCTATGAGCTTCAAGAAAGGCAAGCATATGATGTGTTAGAGCTTAGATGAATGCCCTTGGTCAGATGCTGAGATGCATGACTTCTCTAGATGTTGGATACTGTGGGTAGGGCTGAGTTTGGCTACACTATCTCAGCAAAGGTTAGAATGTCAATGAAGTGGAATAAAATAGTGGTGTTTTGAAGTGCATGGTGGCTACAGCTTAATCTTGAATTCAAACCCATTAGCTTTACTGCATGTACACAAGCATTGTAAAAACCTCAGGGATTGGCAGCAGGCTATGGATGCACAAAGATCTGTTTAAAAAAACTCACTGCAGCAAGTTTTCATTGTAAAACAAGATGGTCTTTCCATCTCAAGACATTTAGACATTGATAAGTAGAATCACTTTTGCTTCTTTTAAAGATTCTGTGCCTGAATTATTAAGCACTACTGAGGTTCTATTTTCAAATCGTTGGTGATTGGAATAGGTTGAGAGCAAGTCAATTGTTCAAAATTCCATTCTTCATTTAAGACCAAGAAGGGAATTGTAGAGCTATTATCTAAGCCTGAGGACCCATGTACATGGAATTTTTGGACTCAAGACCCTAGGGAACAAACATCAATGATAAAGCGTATTAAATATAAGCCAAGAAGGATAAAGATGATAGTAGATTAAATTCAGGACTGTTTAAATGTTGATATATAGAAGGAACTCCTCTGGGTGAGAATATTCAATTCTAGAAGTTTTCTTTGCATGGTAACTCTTTGGAAGACTAGTTGCAAAATGTGTTGCAGTGATGGTTGCGCAAAACTAAAAATATACTAAAAGCCATTGAACTGTACATTTCTCTTTTTTTGAGTCAAGACCTTACTCTGTTGACCAGGCTGGAGTACAGTGGTACAGTCATGACTTACCACAGCCTCAAACTTCTGGGTTCAAGCCATTCTACTGCCTCAACCTCTTCAGTAGCTGGGACTACAGGCATGCACTGCCACATCTGGCAATTTTTATTTTGTTTTTAGTAGAGATGAAGTCTCTATAAATTGCCCAGGCTGGTCTCAAACTCCTGGGCTTCCATGGTCCTCCTGCCTCAGCCTCCCAAAGTGCCGCGATTATAGACATGAGCTACAGTGCCCAGCCTGACTTACTTACTTTAATGTTGGCTAAGTTAAAGCACAATTTCCACAGTTTAGAAATAGTAATGTTCAGAGTCAGAAAAGTTACATGACTTGCCAAGATTTTATAACTAGTAAGTGATGAAGTCTAAATTTCCATCTCAGGTTATGTATTTTCTCTTGAATCTTCCTCTTGATTTCTTTGAAAAAATATCCATCTGGTTATTCGGGTATTGATAGTCTTCTTAGACAATTTAACCTAAAATTTCTTTCTCATGTGGTTCATATTTTAGTATTGGAAACAAGAAGCCTTAGTAATGGAAATAATAAAGAATGCCTATGTCTTAAGAATTTATTCTGATAAAAATCCCATAGCAGCTAAGCCCTCCGGACATTCAATATCATCTGTAAATGTTATCATTGTTTATGTTTTCTTTAGCTATACTGGATAATTTAAGAGTATCTCTTTAAAAATCATTAAAGTAGCCTTATCCCTCAAGTTATAACAACCAAATGGGCATCATCCTTGAACAAAAACAAACTAAATTTGTTCTATAGTAAACAAAATTTTCTCACTACCAAATTGACCTCACATAACACATATTAGTTTTGTAATTACTTTGTGTAGTGTTGATGGCTAGCCTGCTGTAATCTCTGTAGCTAATAGAGAAGAAAGCAAGATCAGATTTTGATGGGTAACTGTCGAAACCTACATGCGACATAGTGGAGAATGAGGGGTGACAGAGATAATTGGGATTACTTTAGAAATATTCTGTACTATACCAAGCAAATCACAAACATAAAAGATATTCAGTAAGAGGTTCACGAATCTTATGATCCAGCAGAGTAGGTGATATCACCTCTTGTTAGTCATGGAAGCAGGCTATACTAAATACTACAATCTCAATTAAGCCCACAAGCACTACCTAAAAAATGAATGAACATTCTTTTTTCCCAGTAAAAGAATGGTTCTTGTATTGATAAAGAAAATTAGAGAAAGAAAGGAAGAAAATAAGTGAGAATTTTCTAATATTGATTTACTGACATAGACTGCTCTTAAATCAGAGGGAAGCAGAAAGACTGCAGTATTCTCAAACGTGCCCCTTGGATTTACATAGGAAACAAATACATGCATACACATACACACTCTTCTTCTTCAGTTCCTTCTTTTCACTTTACCTTTGACTTGTCTAGCAATCCCTGGATAATCCCAGTGTTCCTTCATGCCTATTCCAAGGCCAGCTATAAACCCAGCACTTTGTGTTACTGTTGCATTATGACATAAACAGTGGTTTAGTACCCTGATATCTGAACAGTCTTTTCTTCTTAGTAAACCTAGCACTCAATGATTTTTTTCCAAATATTAAATACCTTACAATGGTTCATAATCTAACTTTTGCAAAAATGCCATCTTTTTTTAGTTTCTGTTGTATTTCATAGGCATTATATTTTAAAACTTTCTTCACTGCAAAAATCTGTTCTTCACATAATTTTTTGGTCAATGTACTCCCTAACAATTTACTCTTGTAAAGATTTGCTAAAAAGCACTGACATGAGGCAGCTTGATTAATAGAAGAAAAGCCATATACATTTATTTAGGGTGTGTATATGACAGTCTTCAGAATGAAAAATCAGTCTCCAAACAAGGTACAGAAACGTATAGCCCATTTTGAGATTACAGAAATTATAGGGGATTGAATCCTGGTAAAATAGGTTATGGGAGTAGGAGAGAAGAAAAATTTTTTAGAGGGGTGATAAATGATCACTAGAGAATAGAAATTAACTTGTAAGTCATTCTCTTTGTAATTTAAATGACTTTTGGAGAAAGTCTTGAAAAAGGGTCTTGAAAAAGGGTCTGTTCCTGTGTGGTGACTGTTGAGTCTTCTTTCCTACAATGGAAAAGGAAACAGAAAGAGGAACAAGAACAATTATTCTCCTTGGGTGGGTCAGTCTTATCTTCAAGTAGATATAGAAAAAGTCTCTTCCAACACTTGATTTCTAATGGTTTTTAATTTAAAATACTCATTATACCAGGAAATCATATTTTGTGGTGAAATATTTTGAGTTTTTTTCACTCCTAACAGTAATCATACCTGGTTACTGATTATGCAGCCAATTCGTGGATTTCTAAGAAAGACCTGAATTTCTATGCCTTACTTCTGCTTTCCTTTTTTCCCACCTCTACTTCCACTCCCTCTTCCCCTCTAAGTAATTGTATATTAATCACTCTGACACCATTGCTGATGCCCAGTGGAGTGTGGCGCAAAATCCGTGGATTCTTTGTCTAATTTCTAAAATAAATTTTAGAGCAGCCAGCAAAGTTCTCAAACAAAACATTAGAGAAAGAAGACAGAAAGGACAGGGTGACATGCCAGAACTAGCACAGTGCCTTTGCTCTTTACAATAAACCTGATATACCTTCATAATGATTGATATGCTAAAGAAGGTGAAGGCTAGAGACCACCACTCTAGAGATCCACATCTCTGGGCTCCTGCTATGAGGAGAGAAGGGGAGGGATAGCCTTTTTCGGACCACATTGTCTTTTGTGGGAGACCTGTCAGACATTTCCAATCCACAATTTCCTTGGCTAAAAGGTATCTTATTATCATTTATATAGTTTTGGTCAGTTAGGGGGTGGTCTTTGGCCTTCTACCTTCAGCAGGGAAACTGAAAGTTTCTTAGTGATTATTATGCCAAACCATCAATTGAAAGGTTGGGCTGTCTTAGTCTTGTATCTGATGGAGTTTTCTTTTCTTTGTCTTTTTTTTGTGTGTTTTTTTTTTTTTTTTGAGTTTTCTTTTGATTTGCTGAGGGGGTGGAGTAGACTGCCAGCTTGGCCTGCAGTAAAATGTAATTTTATTTTATTTTTTAATTGGAGTCTCACTCTGTCACCCAGACTGGAGTGCAGTGGCCGCTTCCGGCCACCGCAGTCTCGACCTGCTGGGCTCCGGCGATCCCTTCCGCCTCAGCCTCCCGAGTAGCCGGAATTACAGGCATGCACTACCACGCCCGGCTGATTTTTGATTTATTGTAGAGATGAGGTCTCGCTGCCCAGGCGGGTCTCGAACCCGCGGGCTCAGGCAATCCACTCACCTCAGCCTCCCAAAGGCGCGGGATTACAGGCTGAGCCACCAAGCCCGGTTTAAAATGTAATTATAAAAACGTCTGAATGTTTCCTAAAATCTACCTATGGAAAATTTATCTATCTTTGTCTAACCTGTGCTAGTTACCCTGCCTCAATTGCCATTTGAATCTTGTGTTCACAGTGGGTTGAGAACATGACTGAATGGAATCTGCTCTTTGATAATATAGGGTTTACAGAAGGCGCAAATCTCAATTAGATATTCTCATCCCTTGAAATTTTTTCTCATCTCTATTTTGCTCAAATTTAGGCCTGAGAAATAAATACTGTGTTCACACTGCACTCAGACTCATGCAAGCTTGGCATGGGGAAAGAACCTAGCAGAGATGATTTATTTCAATTTCTGATCAAACCAAAGTCACATCAGCTACCTACTTGATATCAGGTTATCAAATTCTGTTTTTGCAATGGCAAGCAATGAGTTTCACAGCATTGTTGAATGGCATTCATTATAAGGAAATACTTCCTTCTTTTTAGCTCTTATCTTCATTATTGTAGCTTTCACATAGATCAATACTCCAAAATATGACATTTTGACATGCTGAACTTCCAAAGCCTCAGGATCTCTCTGAACTTCACCAATCCCCACCATCTCTCTCAAAGAAGCTGCTTCCTTCCCTGTTATCTCATTATCTATTCAGAAAAAAGACCAAGGTATGAACATACCTGAGCAGATCTTTTTATGAGTAAAATGACTGACTCCAAGGATCATTTGAATTCTAAACTATTTGTAAATTAATCTCTGTTCCCCAATCCAATCATTCTCCTTAGCAATCATTTGTTGCCACTCAATAGAATTCTTCTCTCCTCTCTCAGCACCTGTTTTACCAGAATCCAAGCCCCTCTTCTTTCTGTAACCTTGAGATGATATATAAGTTTCTGTCACTCACTGGGAATTCAGGAGAGCTCCCATGTATACACATTAAATATATATGTATGCTTTTTTCTTATTATAATAATCTTTATTATGCTAGTGATTTTTCAGTGAACTTTTGGAGAGTCAACAGCTACGGCTTCCTATACCTATTGGTTCTAGTTCTGTCCTGTGAAATACTACAGAAGAAAACCTTCTCTTTTTCATAGGATAAAATATAAAACAATATACTGAGTCGGTTTCCTGACATTAGGTACCTAGCAGTGTATTAAAATACCTGGTATAAGAAAATAATCTTTCCTGTCTAACACTGTAGGAGGATGATGTGGGTAAGGATCACAGTTTTCTAAACCTAATTTATAAACAGAGGTATGAGTTGTCTGGTTCAATTTTTTTTTCTTAAGAAAAAGCAATTCTCCACATAGAAAATGTATGCATTCATCTGTGTATATCACACTATAAAATTCTCCCAGTCCTCTTTGAATGTTGTGATTTGCACAACCAACTATGTTTATATTTGTATTTACGTGAATCTTATTATAGAAATAAATTCTAGTTTGAAATTGTATTTAGCATATCAGGCCTTTTAGATTTTCTTATTCAAATTTCATCTCTCTTTCTTTTATTTTCATTTTCTTTTCATCTTAACCCAGAAAGTGGCCTACTTTCTTGTTCAGTAGATAAGAATTTACATACTGCATCCTTAACAAGAAAGTTTTTAAACTACTTTTTTTTATTATTTTGGATTTTGGTTGGTTGGCATAGACTGAATAAAATATATTCACCGTATATTCACTGTCCTTAGGGAGCTATCCTTAAATAATTTGATTTGAGGAGGAAATTATAAGATGATACAGTCTATGGGTAAAATGACCATTTACTGAATGTGACAATTTTTATATACTGTATGAAAATTTCCATCATATTTGTCAGCAGTGCGTTTAGTATCAGAGAGTGTGCACATATAGGGGTTTATGTGGCAATGGGGGAGTTCAATCAAAAGATAAACTAACAGAAAATACACTTGGAACAAGGACAAAGACCCTTAATATAAACCACTTTAACTGGTCCAAGAAAAGCATGTTTTCTGAGGTCCCAGGTATTTAAACCTTCTAGGTATCAGAAAATTTGGGTCATGAAACTATGGTCTCAGAGTTTTTAACCCATTTGAAACTTCTGTCATTCTGGATTCTCTATACTGACAATCAAAATTACCTTGGTTTCTCTAAGGCTTTAAAGAAAAATTAAGTGTCTTATCCTTTCCATTTAGTATGAGCTCATTCTACCTAATATTTTGTATGAGAAGGAAAGCTAGCAGTTAAATACCAGTTAGTAAAGAATTTTTAAAAAGAAGCAAAACAGTAGATAAGAATCCTGCCCATAACTGGCTCTGGACATGATGGCTCATGAAAGTTGAAAATATGAATGCAATGTGATTAAATTTGAAAGGTAGTAAGTCTTCCCTACATTTGCAAAAGAGAAAGAAACCCATAGGCAATGAACATCCATATTTTGACAGATATTGCATTAATCATTTTATATTAATTAATTTATCTCATATTCACAAAAGAACTCAAAAAGTAGCTTTTAATTTTGTTTTTGTGAATGTACAAACTGAGGTTAAGTAAAGTTAATTGACTTGTCCTGTAACTGAGAATTTCCATTTCAGCTTTTGGGAAAAGGTTTTAAATGTTTTTCTCTCTTAGCCCACACTTTAAAGATTTATTAATTTATTTCTTCTTTCTAATCTAATTTCATCCCTGCTTCAAAGATTCCAGATGCTGATTTTGTAATAGCAGAGTCTGGACACCCAGTGGCAAAATTCTCTATTACTCACAATTAGGACTATATCAGCCAGTCCTCCCAGTGGATTATGATTTGAGATAACCCTCATAGCAAGTCTCCAGGTGGACAATGATTTGACACACCCATCGAAGCAAGATCAGCTCCCTGTATTGCTCCTAGATATTCCTCATTCCATTCTTTCCCCTTAAAATTCCTTATCTTTAGACTAAAAGTTTGAAAGTGTTCTTTGGTGCATGAGCCTAGTCATTTCTCCATCTTTTGGCAATTGGATAAAGTATCCTTCCTTGTACTACATCTGGTGCTTGTGGTATTTCAGCCTGAAAACCACAAATAGCAGAACTCATGGTCTGCAACATTCACAGTTTGTACAGCAAGAATGGACAGAAACAGAATATGATTTTGTCTAACCTAGCACTCACACTAAACAGCCTTATGCAGATGTAAATATTATCAGTAGAACTAGTATCTACCATGTATATATAAAATACATGGTAGACACTAGGATGAATCTGGGCTTGTTGAAAATAAGATCACCTTTATAAACAATATGTGAATACTGGTCACTAGATGATAAAACCAGACCAAGATTGCTGAATCATCAACAGGAATGGCATGGGGCATTAGCAGGTAGGAAGCAGTGTGATGATTCACCAGCTTCATAATTTCCTTTTCACTATCTAACCCGGTAAATGTAAGGAATCTATTTTCTATGTTTATAAAGGTATTTTATTATTTTAATATATTTTGAGTGTTCGCTATAGAATAATACAATTCAATAAAGTCTTTCAGAAAATTCTATCCACATAAAGAATGGCATGTAAATTAGATACTGAAGAACTTAAAGAACAGCTTTAGTATCCAGTAGAAAGCAATTTTTATACCCTGTGAGATTCAAAAGAGAATGATGGATGACTGAAAGCTGTCATCCAGATAACATAGCTATCATGTTTGGAGAAATAAGTCATGGTATTGGAGGCAAACTTATGTAGGCTGAGTAACATGGGGAAATATGGGAAAAGATAATTCTAGCTAATGTCCTATTTATACCTTTATAGAATGTTTGCATTTGAAAAGGAATTTTGGAAACTCAGTTTTGGAACACAAAGCTAGCAAAAAAATTTTGCCTCTTGACTATTGAATTGATAATTAGGTCTAATACAGTAATGCAATTGACAATTCTTTTGAAATAATGTTTGAAGGATTGAAGTAAAACATCTGGGAAGTGCATCAGGGAATAACTATTTTTCTTAAAACAACTGGAATAGACTTTAGTTGCTGAAAGAGTTAAGAAATGGCAAGCAGAGATATCTGTAGATAATTCAAATATAAGTTAAATGAAAAAAATAGAAAGAAAATATACTCAACAACTATAACAACAGAAACAAAACTACTTAACACTGGTTTTGCACTAATTTAAAACAGTTGAGATCCATAGCATAAAGGTGAGTTCCAGGACAAAAGAAATGAGCAAAGCCTGTTGGAATCTTAGCAGAAGAGGTCAATGAACTAAAGAACCATATTGGATTCAGAAGGCTTAAGAATAAGGAAAATAACATCCATGTTGTACCACTGTCTTAGTATATTCCAGTTGTTATAATAAAGTGCCATAGATTAGGTGGCTTATAGACAACTGAAATTTATTTCTCAGAGTTCTAGAGCCTAGAAATCCAAAATCAGTTGTGAGATTAGTCAGATTCTGTCGAAGACTTTCTTCCAGGTTGCAGTTGACCGACTTCTTGTGTCCTCACATAGCAGAGAGTAAAAAATAAGCTCTCTGGTGGTTTTTATAAGGTAATGAATCTCAATCATGAAGGATCCACCCTCATGACCTAATTACCTCCTAAAGACCTCACCTTCTATGATCATCACACTGAGAGTTAGAATTTTAGCATATGCATTTGAGGAGGATACAAACATTCAGTCAATAGCATTGTCACCCTGGTTCCCCAAAATGCATGTCCTTCTCACATGCTAAATGTGTTTATTTTATCTCAGCAGCCCTAAAAGTTTAACTCATTCCAGCATCAACTTCGAAGTCTTAAGTTCAAAGTCTCACCTAAATACTATCCAAATCTGATATGGGTGAAAATCAAGGTATGATCCATACTGAGGCAAATTTTTTCTCTAGTTGTGAGCCTGTGAAACCAATCAAGTTATGTGTTTCTAAACCACAACCGTGAGACAAGTATTGAATAGATTTTTCCCATTTCAAAAGGGAGAAATAGGAAAAAGGGAAGGAATGACAGGTCCCGAGCCCAGATTCTAGCAAGGAAAGCTGCATGAGAACTTAAGACTTAAGAATAATTATTTTTGGATTAATGTTCCACCTTCCAGACCCACTGGGACATTGATCCCACACCTGCTCTGCCAGAAGAAGTTTCCAACACAAGAAATCCACGGGGCAGGTGTTAAACGTCTATAGCATTGGGCAGCCTTGCTCCTGAGGCTGTGGGTGGAGAGCATATGACCTGTTGAAAGCTATGCAATGGTCCTCCTTTTTGAAAGCAAACAGGCATCCCTGGTGATCTCTGAATTGTCTTTGGGGTCTTTCTTCCCTTGTCTTAAAGAATAGAGCAATTTCACACTGTATAGTTCTATGGGCCCATTCTATAAAATTTAAGAAGTCCGATGACCTTCCTTCATTCCTTATCATCCTATTCCTCTTCAGTTTAAATTGGCAACATCCTGATCCTGCTGGGGAAGCAAATTAAGCCTGTGGTTCACACCCAAACTTATCTGTGTATCAAACAGTTACCATATCCTGGCCATATCCTTGTTCTTCTTTTCCAAAATGCTGTATGTATGTATAATATACATATATTTATGAAGGGGTCCCTAAAAAAACAGAATTATCATTTTTGAGGGGAGGGTGGGCCCCTTCTGGTACAGTTTACCCTGCTAGGTAAGCGTTCTAGGAATTATCGGCATCAGTGTACCCACTAATGTTGTGAGAGGCTGTGTTTGGCTTCAGTGAATTTTTGGAGGGAGATTATTTCAATGTATTTGCCTTATGCTAGGTGATTTACAAGCACACCTGCCTACACAACACTGAGTGTTCAGCAGTTTTTGACCATAAATGACATGATTTCCATGCCCCACTCTTTCTTATTCACCAGATTTTACCCCCAAACAACAGTTTTTGTTTCCCCAGATGAAAACAGCCTTCAAAGAGAATCCTGTTTCCTATGTGGATGAGATGAAACAAAATGGCAGACGTACTAAAAGGCATCGAAATTGACAAGTTCAAAAACTGTTTTGAGTGGTGGAAAAAGCATCTTGATAGGTGTATTGCATCAAACGAAGAGTACTTTGGTGAAGATGACTGAAGTTTAAACATGTAAAAGTAAATACACAATTATTTATAAATAAATCCCTTTTTGGGGTCCCCTATTATATGTATATATACATGCATATGGATAGGCCGAGAACTTTCCAAATCTTTACATTTTTGTTTCATTTTGCTTAATAATTTCACCTTCAAGTCATTTCTCTCTTCTTACATTTTACTGTAAGCAATTAGAAAGAGCCAAGCTACTGCTTTAACATTTGCTTAGAAATCTCCTTAGCTAATTGAAAATAATTATTTTCATTTCTCAAAATTCTACCTTCACAAAACACTAGAACATAAATACAATTAAGACTAGCTTTTTGCTAATTTATAGCAAGGATTGCCTTTGCTCTACTGTCCAATAACGTATAACTCGTTTTCATCCGATACTTCATCAGAATGACCTTTACTATCTATATTTCCACTAACAATCTGTATTTGGTTATTTGCATAGTCTCTAAGAACGTGGAAATTCTCTTTACGACTTTCTTTTTTTTCTTTTCTTTTCTGAGACCTCCCTGAAATCCTGTTTTTTAAAAAAATTCTTTCATGATCATTTCAGCTTCTTCTAAACACTTCAAAATTCAGAACTTCAAAAATTTTTCCAGCCTCTATACATTGTTTCAAAGCTGTTTCCACAGTTTTAGGTATTTGTTGGAACGGTATCCCATTTTTTAGTACCAATTTCAATCTTAGCTCGGAATGTAATACAAAATCACCATAGTCTGTGTGCTTAAATATAATAGTTTTAAAGGTTGGAAGTCTGAGGTCAGGGTGTTAGCATAGTTGCATTCTGGTGAGAGTACTCTTCTAGACTGCAGTGAACAATTTCTCATTGTGTCTTCTTATGTGACAGAGAACAAAGAGTGAAACAAGCAAGCTCTCTAGTGTCTTTTCATAAGGGCACCATTCCCATTCATGAGAACTCCACCTTCATGACCTAATTACCTCCCAAAGGACTTACTTCCTAATATTTTCAGACTAAGGGTTAGAATTTCAATGTATAAATTGCATGGGAGGAGTGGAGACATATTCAGTCCTTAACAACAGATAAGCAGTGTAAATGCACTAAAGGTTCTTATTTTTTAATTTGGACAGACATACAACCAGCTATTCAGGGCAATGTTTCAGGAATTCTAAACAATAAGCCATTTTTGGTACTGTTATCAAGCATCATTCATCATCAGGAAATCTGTTCATATGAAGAAAATCCTGAACCTTTGGAAGGAGAATAAACATGAGCTTTCTCTGATACCAAATGGGTGCCAGTCCTAGAGGAGAGTATTAAGCTTCTGAGCAGGGAAATTTATTAAACCTTATGGGCAAGAGAGAAGTCCATGGTTTGTTGAGCTATTTGCATGTCACACTAAAAGTCTGATTGGCAGTAAGTGAAACAACACTAAAATTTGATGCTCCAAACAGGACAGCTTAATTTCAGGACAAGGATAATTACTTCTTTTCAAGATATCCCATAACTCAGTGGCAAGGATGGAAGTTATGATAAAGAGTGATAGACTAGTTGACTCAAAAACTAAAGCAGACAAATGTTACAGATAAGGATTATCCATTACTGTGGATTCATTACTATCCACAGAGCAATCCATAAGAATTATTTTTGGAGATGAGAGAGAAGGAAGTTGAAGGAATTAGAGAGAAATATATGAATACACACACACATATGTGTATGTCTATATGTCTCTCTCTCTCTCTCTCTCTCTCTCTCTCTCTCTCTCCATATATGTATATATTTCTTTTTTAATCCTTAAGAAAAAGAATTGAATTTAATTCAAGCAAAAAGTCTTATTTGGAGTTTTTCATTTTAATGGAAAAATTTTCATGGATTGCAAGCTACGGGCCATCTAAAACTAAAGTACTCAGAGTGGCTCATCCTAACTACAACCTACATAATAATATCTTACAAAATTATAGTCACATTCATTCTTTTCTTTAATGTACACTTACTGACTATTATATACTTGACACTGGGGTTACAACTGCAAACAAAACAATATCCCTGTCTTCCTGGAGCTTACAATGCAGTGAGGGAGACAGACAAAAGCAAGCGGACAAAGAACATAATATTAGATAGTAGAATTAATATAGATGTATAAAATATTTAAAAAGTAGAACAACTAGATGGAGAGTGAAAGAAATTCTTATTATAGGAAAAGTATTATAAAATGACTCTGCAAAGAAGTAATGCTTAAGGAGAAACTTGAAGTAGCAAGAACCATGACGAGAACTGTGAAAATCATGTTCCATGAAAAGGGAACAGAAATAACAGTGGTCCTGAGGCCAGAAGATGCATGACCTCATTAAGGAATGACAAGGAGATTAAGATGAATATGAAAACATGAATAAGGAGAAAGTGGTAAAAGATAAGTTTGAAAAAAATGCAAGGGACCAGATGTTTTAGGGCTTTGTAGGACTTTATGTTTTCTTCCAAGTATGAATGAAAATCAATTAGGATTTAAACAGATAAGTAGCATAATCTGTCATATACTAAGAAGATAATTTTGAATTCCGTATAAAGAATAAACTTGGAGAAAATAAATCAAAGCAGAGAGACAAGTTAAAAGACAATCACAAAATTCTATGCTGACAGTGAGGTGATTTAGACAAGGGTTATAACAATGAAGGTGATGAGAAGTGGACAGATACAGGAAAAATTGGAAAAGTAAGGTATACAAGAGTTTCTGATAATTTGCATGCAAGATATAAAAGAAAGAACGTCAAGAATGATTCCAAGAGTCTCTTAGGAACTTGGTAATAGTGGTGTCATTTACTGTGATGGTACTCACTGGACTAGAGCAGGTTTTTCTGACAAATCTTGGGTTTGATTTTTAACAGATATGGTGGGAAAGAAGTTTAATAAAACACAAGAGAAAAAAAAAGTTAAGTTTAAAACCATGGAACTGTGTGAAACAAAGGAGAGAGTGAGGACAGACAAAGATGTAAAAAGAATAAGAGATCTAATACAATATTTAGGAGTTTGTAAGAAGAGGTAGATCTAGAAAAAATAAAAAAGACCAAGAAAGGGCATCAGTGTGGTAATAATAATAAAAGGGTATAGTATTACTAAATCTAGGTTAGGAAAAAAGTATTTGAAAAAAGCAGTGGGTTTCTATTTCCATTCAAGAAAGTATTAACTACAATGGAGCTTTCTTTCTCTTCATAAACAAGTGGAAAATAAGAAAGAAAGAAAAAAAAAAACTCTTTCATATATTAGAGAATGGCAGTGAAGATCTATGATTTCTGAAAAAAAAGGAAAAAAATGAGGTGATTCCTTAATGATCCCAGGTTACTGCCTGGAGGCAGCTGCCAGGCTGCAAATAATTATGAGTAAACCATCTAAAGCTTGTTTTCTCCCTGAGATGAAGGGAGACAGATCAGAGTTTAGGAAGGTCAAGTCAGCTAGAATTTGCAGGGTGACTCTCCAGAGAGAAGAGAACTCAGCTGAATAAGAGTTCTTTAAGTCTTCATGAAGTTCTCCTTGACCACCAATCTGCACACGCATAAAATAAAGCATTACTATGCTAGAAATTTTTTTTTTAAAGAAAAGAATAATAATTAAAGTGCTATAAGAACAATTTCCAGACCTTTTACAGAGCTAGTAATCATTTTTTTTTTCCTCGAGATAAAATGAAAAGATTTTTTTGAATAAGTATTCAGTAGACAACCCACAAAAACAGGGTGTAGAAGTGAGATTAAATTAGACCTTCCATAAAGATACTCTAGGCTTTCCTTAAAAATAAAAAAATTTAAAATCAAATCTCAGGAAAATTAAACTAATCTTCAAGTTAACTATCTGCTTGAAAAAAATAATCTAGTGTTCAAAAACATAGAATTAAACACATAAAAAAGTAGGCAAATATGAACAATAATGAAGAGAAAAAAATTGATAAATGCAGACTCAAAAATGATAAAAGTGATAAAATGAGCAGCATATTACATGCTCAGTGTAGTAAAGAAACTTGTGAATATAATGAAAAGAGAAATGATAGTCATAAAGAGAGACTTAAGTTGAATATCTAAACATGGAAGATACACTAATTGAAAGAAAATATATTTGGTAAGAGATTAAACTGTATTTGGTAAGAGATTTGAAAAAAAAAATCAGTAAACTTAGAATAAGAAATCAAAATGCCTGAAATAATCTCAGAGAAAGAAGACTCATCACAGCATTAATAAATTATCAAAAAAATCAAACAATTTTACATACATAAATTAAAGTCTAAAAAAAGGGAGATACTGAAAAACGTTCGAGGAAAAAAAGCTCAAAGTTTTCAAAATTAATGAAACTATGAAACTCTGTATTCTAGAAGCTCAACAAGTCCCAAGAAGAATTAAAGTAAAACACACCAAAGCAAATAATTATCAAATTGCTGACAATTAGTGATAAAATTAAAAATCTTTAAAGAGGTAAGAGGAAAAACAGCATCACATATAAGAAAAATGATAAGAATTACTGATGAAAACTTGCCAGACTCTTATCAAAAGAATACAACAGAATGATATGCTTAAAATAGTGAATTAAAAAAAAGACATGTATTCTGTCAGCACAGAATTTACTACCCAATGCTTTTAATCTTTAAAAAAGATAATGAAAAAATTACTTTTTAAGATAAGCAAAAGTTAAGATAATTTATTATTGCAGATTTGCATCAAAAAAAATTGAAGAAATTTCTGAAAGCAAAAGAAGAAAAATGTCAGCAGATGGAAATTTGAACCTACAAAAAGAAATAAAAAATAATAAAACATGGTAAATATGAACAAATATACGAATGATTAAAGTTCATTTAAAACTCTTTAAAAGATTATTGACACTTTAAAGTAAAAAAGGTGAAAACATATTGTGGACTTTGTAATATATAGAAGAATAAAATTCATAGCAAAAATAACAAATATGGGAAGGAAAGTAAAAGAATGCATACTGTGTAAGATTCTTACATTATAAATGAGTGGCATAATCTTATTTGATTTTGCAATGTTATAAAATAAATCTGTATTGTAAATGGTAGTTACAAAAACAATAAAATCATACATAGGTAAAGTTAATACATAGGTAAAATAATGATAAAATAAAATCATAAAATGCAATCCAATTGAAGACAGAAAAAGAGGGGGGAAAATTGCATATGAACCAGTAGCAATTGGTTGCTAGATGGTGGATTCAGACCCAGCTATGTCAATAATTGCATTAAATATTAATGTCCAGACACTTCATTTACAAGGTCTAAATTATTACATTGGATAAAAGGCAAGATTAAACCATTTGACTTCTACCTGAAATCCACTTTAAACACAAAAACACACATAGATTAAAAAGAAAAAAAATGATATTCAGTGTAAATACTAATTAATGAAAGGTAAGAATGCAACATTGATATTACATGAAGTTTACTATAAGGAATGTTATCATAAAAAGGGAAGGAATGTTACTATAAGGAATGTTATCATAAAAAGGGAATACCAAAATTTAAATAACACTAAATGCTTTTGGACCACAATGGAATAGAGCTCAATAACAAAAAAGTTCATTATAATCTCCCAAAGAAGATGGTAGAATAGGAAGCTCCAGGTCCTCTTTCCCTCATGGAGACACCAATTCTACATTAATACATAAACCAATTCACTTTGTGAGAAGTCCAGAATAGATAAGAGATTCCTGCACACCAAACAAAACCCAAACCAGTCACACTGAAGCCTGTAGGAAAATGTATATCACTTACTCAACAGAGTCCCTCCCCTGGCACACTATGATCCATTAGGGGGGGAAAAATCCATTAGGGGGGAAAAAAAATCCTAACTCCTAGCTTCTACCTCAGGAAGGAAAGAAAAGGCTAAAACATCTGTCTAATATTCAGACTTTTCAGAGGATTACCCAAAAGACTTGGTTTCTTCTCGTTCCTTTATACTTTTCTCTTTTAAATTCTGCACCAGAACTAAAAGTGATTTGTGCACTACCATTACTATATCACAGTATTCTGAATTTGTCCTTACTCTTACCTTTACCAGTGAGCTCTATACTTTCAAGCACTTTAATGTTGCTATTTAGAGAGATTCTATATACTCTATCTGTCTGGGGACCACTGAGGATAAAAAAGAGGCCGGTTGCCAAGAGCAGCCCTAGAGAACTTGTTGTACCACAGGTAGATACCAAATATAGTAAGAGATTAATAATTTTCTGGAAAAAAATCAAATATGTCTCTAATTTGGACTTTATGAGCACAAGTCCTAAAAAGATGAACCTATAAAAAATTATTGAGAGGCCTCCAGAAACTATAGTCAGGCTGATTGGTGAGGATCTTTACCAGTACAAAGCCAGTCCATAAATATAGAAAAGGTAAATACCTTTTCAAATGCACAGATAACAACACAAAGTAGCAAGAAGTATGAAGAAGCAGGAAAGTATAGACCAACAAAATAAATCTTCACAAATTAACCATGCAGAAATTGAAGTATATAAACTATTTAATGAAAAATTCCAAATAACTGCCATAAAGTACTCAAAACATTCAGAAAAATGTGGCATGAACAAAATGAGAATACCAACAAGAAAATAGAAAATATCTGAAAGAAACAAGAAAAATGTTTGGAGCTGAAGAATATAATAATTATATTAAAATATTCCCAGTAGAGCTTCTCCAGATTTGATGAAATGGAAGAAAAGATCAACAAACTCAAAGACAGGTCATTTGAAATTATCCTGTCAATGGAATAAAAAGAAAAAAAAAATGAAGAAAACTAAGAAAGCCTAAATACTAATGGAAAACAATGAATCAGGCCACATTTATACTATGTAAGTTTTAGAAAAAGAAGACAAAGAGGAGTAGGTATAAAATTCATTTATAGCAACAATGGCTTAAAACATTCCAAATCGGAGAAAAGAAATGGAAATTTAGATTAAAATATCCAACAGTCACAACTATAATGAACCTAAAGAAAACAATACTAGCCGGGCTCGGTAGCTCAGCCTGTAATCCTGCACCTTTGGGAGGCTGAGGTGAGTGGATTGCCTGAGTCCGCGGGTTCGAGACCCGCCTGGGCAGCGAGACCTCATCTCTACAATAAATCAAAAAATAAGCTGGGCGTGGTAGCGCATGCCCGTAATTCCGGCAACTTGGAAGGCTGAGGCGGAAGGATCGCTAGAGCCCAGCAGGTTGAGGATGCAGTGGCCGGGAGTGGCCACTGCACTCCAGTCTGGGTTACAGAGTGAGACTCCAAGTCAAAAAAAAAAAAAGAAAACAATACTGATATGAATTGTAATAAAATTTTCAAAAGTCAAAGACAAAGATAATTTTGAAATCAACATTAAAAAGTGACTCATCACTTACAAGAGAAGTCCAACAAGAATATAAGTGAATTTCTTAGCAGAAACTTTGCAGGTCAGAAGAGAGAAGAATAATATATTCAAAGTACTAAAAGAAAAAAAAAAGCTGTTAACCAAGAATACTATGCCAAACAAAACCCATTTCCAAAAATGGCAGAGAGAAAAACCTGCAGATAAAAGTTAAGAGAGTACATGACCACTAAACTTACACTACATAATATATTAAAGGGAATCATTCAAGTTGAAACAAACTGATACTAAATAGCAACATGAAAGCACTTGAAATTATAGAGCTCACTGAAAAAGGTAAGTGTAAGGACAAATTCAGAATATTATGATATAGTAACGGTAGTGCACAAATCACTTTTAATTCTAGTATAGAATTTAAAAGACAAAAGTATAAAAATAAGTATAACTATTAAAATATATTAGTGGATGCACAATATAAAAATGTACAATTTGTGACACCAATAATATAAAGTGTGGGAAAGAAGAAATAAGAAAGTAGAATTTTTGTATATGATTGATATTAAGCTATTATCAGCTTAAAACAGATTGTTTATTAATGTAAGATGTTTTATGTGAGCCCTATGGTAACTACAAAGAAAATATTTAGTAGACAAAAGAAAATGAGAAAGAAATCCAGACTTGTCATTATAATAATAATGCAATACAAAGGAAGATATAAACAGAGAAAACAATAACAAAATCTATAAGACATACAAAGCAATGAGCAAATGGCAATAATAAATTCTTCTTTATTAATAACTACTTTAAATACAAATGGATTATAGTCTTCAATAAAAATATATACTATCTGTATATTTTAAAAAATAGGATCTAACTGTAAGCTGTCTAAAAGAGACTTCCTTTAGATTTAAAGACAGACTGAAAGTGAAAGAATGGGAAAATATATTCTATACAAATAATAACAAAAAGAGAGTAAGTATAGGTGTACTTATATCTGAGAAAAAAAATAGACTTTAAGCTAAAAACTATCACAGGAGACAAAGAATATTATATAATGACAAAAGGATCAATTTACTAGGAAACAAGAACATTATATATATGCAGCCTTCACCCAACATCAGAGCAAACATATGAAGCAAATATTGACAGAACTGAGGGGATAAAGAGCAACACAATAACAGTGTGATATTTTAGTACCCCGCTTTCAGTAATGAATAGAATAACCACATGGAATACCAATAACAAGAGAATAGATAACTTGAACAACACCATGGATCAAATGAACCTGAGACATATGGACCTGAGCATTCCACCCAAAAAGAAAAGAATATACATTCTTTTCAATGGCACAGGGAATATTCTCCAGGATAGGTTGCATGTTAAGTACAGAATAAGTCTTACCAAATTAAAGATTGAAATTATAGTTTTTCTTTTCTGACATGATAGAATGAATCTGGAAATCAATGGCAGAATAAAAAGTAGGACACCTATGAATATGTAGAAATTAAACAGAATACTCACAAACAAATGGTTTAAAGAATAAATCAAGAAGTGAATTAGAAAATATTTTGAGACAAATAAAAAATACATAATATACCAAATTGAGATACAGCTTAAAATAGTAAAAGGAGGAAAGTTTATAGCAGTAAATGCTTATGTTAAAAAATAACATTATCAAAAAATAATGTATAAGTTTGCCCTTCAAGGAGCAACAATAAAAAGAGAGAATAAACTAAGTCTAAAATTAGCAGAAGAAAGCAAATAATAAAAATTAAAGCATATTTAAACAATATAAAAAGTAAAAACAGAAAATAACCCATGAAACAAAGAGTTGTTTTCTTTAAATATTTACAAATATCACAAATGTTAACTAGACTAAGAAAAAGAAGAAAGAAGACTCAAAAAAATAAAATGAGTAGTGAAAGAGGACAAATTGCAACTTATGCCATAGCAATAAGAAAGATCATAAGACTCTTATAAAAAATTGTAAGGTAACAAATTGGACAACCTAAAATAAAAAAAAAAATTATCAGAAAAAAATAGAAAATCTGAACAGATCAATAACTAAAAAATTTGAATCAGTAATTAATAACCTTTCAAAAAACAAAAGCCAAGAACCAGATGACTTCACTGAAGAGTTCTATAATGTCCATCCTTTTCTTTTTCTTTTTTTATGTTCTCTAAAAATATATCTTTATTTAGTCTATTTTAGCTTTTGTTCTTTTCAAATTCTTCTGATAATTGAAGAGTAAGAAACTCTTATTTAATGAGGCCTTTATTACTTTGATATCAAAGCCAGACAAAGACACTAAAAAAAAAAAGAAAGAAAGATAACTATAGCTGAATACATTTGATGACCATAAATGCAAAGAAAAATCTCAACAAAAACCTAGCAAGTAAAATTCAACAGTACATTAAAAAGATTACCAAGACCAAATGGGATTTGACTTTGGAATGCAAGGATTAATCAACATACAAAAATCAATCAAGATGAAACATCACATTAATAGAATAAAGGATAAAAATAACATCATCATCTAAGATGTAGAAAAAGCACTTTACAAAACTCAACACCCTTTCATGATAAAAAAAAAAAAACTCAGCAAAATTTAGGGATAGAAGGAAATTACCACTATATAATAAAAATCATAATAAAGACCAACAAAGAAAAGCCCACAGCTGGTGTCATTCATGTCATTATTTTTATTTTTATTTTTTTTTGAGTTGGAGTCTCACTCTGTCACCCAGACTGGAGTGCAGTGGCCGCTCCCGGCCACCGCAGCCTCAGCCTGCTGGACTCTGGCGATCCTTCCACCTCAGCATTCATGTCATTATTAATGGTAAAAACTGAAAGCTTTTCTTCTGAGATCAGGAACAAGGCAAAGATACTCATGCTAAAAAGTATCCAAATTGCAAGGGAAGAAGTAAAATTTTCTCTGTTTACAAATCACATGATCTTATATACTGAAAACCCCAAGGAATCCACAACAAAACTTAGAACCAATAAATGAACTCAAAAAATGTGGCAGGATACAAAAATCAACATGCAAAAATCAGTTGTGTTTCTATACACTAACAATTAATAATATAAGAAGGTAATTAAGAAAACAATTCTATTTACAACAGTATAAAAAATAACAAAATACTTAGGGATAAACTTAACCAAGTAAGTGAAAGACTTGTACAATGAAAACCTACAAAATATTGCTGAAAGAAATTAAAGAAGAAACAAATAATCAGAAAGACAATCTGTGTGTAATATTGTATGAACAATACTAAGAAGACTTAATATTGGTAAAATGTCCACACTACCTTAAGCAGTCTACAGACTCAATGCAATCTTTAATCCCAATGGCATTTTTTGCAGAAATAGAAAAAAAATGCTAAATTTATATGAAATCACAACAGACCCCCAATAAGCAAATAATTTTGACAAAAAAACAAAGATGAAGGCCTTATATTTTCTGGCTTCAAAACATATTATAAAGCTATTGAAATCAAAACAATATGGTGCTGGCATAGAAACATACATAGACCAGTGGAACATAATAGAAAGTCCAGAAATAAACCCACACGTATATGGTCAACTAATCTTCAACACTGGTGTCAAGAATTCACAGTGGGAAAATAATAGTCTCTTCAACAAAAGGTGTGGAGAAAACTGAATATTCACATGCAAATTAATAATAATGGAATCTTACTTCATACACATAATTGACTAAATATGGACTAAAGGTTTAAATATAAGGCTTGAAATCATAAAAGTCCTACAGGAAAAAATAAAAGTAAAGCTCCATGACATTGGTATTGGCAATGATTTCCTGGATATGACAACAAAAGTACAGGCCACAAAAGCAAATATAGACAACTGGGGCTACATTAACTACATTGTATGGCAAGAAAACAATAAACAGAGTGAACAACGAGTTACAGAATGGGAAAAATAGTTGCAAATCATATGTCTGATAAATGGTTAACATCCAAAATACATATGAAACTCCTATAATTCAATTACAAAATAAACCACAAAGCAAATAACCAAGTTAAAAAGTGGGAAAAGAATTGAACAGACATTTCTCCAAAGAAAACATACATAGCCAACATATGCATCCAACATAGCCAACCAGTATATGAAATGTTGCTCAGCTTCACTACTCATTAAGGAAATGCAAGTCAGAGCTACAATGACAATTTGCCTCTATGTGTTGGGATGGTCATGATCAACACACACACACACACACACACACACACACACACAGATGATAGCAAGTGTGTCAAGGATATGGAAAAAAATGGAACTCTTGTGTACTGATGATGGTACTATACAATGGTACAGAAGCTACAGAAAACAGTATGAAGTTTCCTTAAAAACTTAAAAATAGAACTGTCACATGATTCAGTGATAGCACTACTGGGCATATATACAAAAGAAAGGAAATCAATATATTGAAGAAATATCTCTCATAGTTATTGCAGCAATATTATTCACAATACATAAAATATTGACTCAATCTGGGTGTTCATCATTGAATGAATGGACAAGAAAATGTATACATATACAATGGAAAATTATTCAGCCCTAAAAAATGAAATGTTGCTATATGCCACAACATAAATAAAACTTGAAGACATTGTCTAAGTGAAGTAAACCAGTCACTGAAAGACTATTACTGAATTTTTCTACTTATATGAGGTATTTGGAGTACTGAAACTCACAGAAGTAGAAAGTAAAATGGTGGTTTTTCTGTGAAATGGGTATAGAATTTCATCCATAGAAGATAAAAATTTTTTAGAGACCTGCTGTACAACAATATATATAGTTAACAATTCTGTGGTGTACACTAAAGTATTTAATATTGTATATCTTGTTATGTGTTTTTTATTACAATTTTTAAAATGGTCATGAGGCATATTTTAGGGTGAAGGAAATGTCCTAAAATTGAATTGTGGTGATGGTAGCACAGTTATGTCAATTTGCTATGATCATGTAATTGTGCCCTTAAAATGAGAATTTTATGTCATGTTATTTAATAAACTTATTTTAAAAGTGTCGTGTGAAAAAGAATTTTCCAATGTTTAGAAATGATCGCTACATTTTAAGTATTTATAGGTCAAAATAAAATTATAAATAAGTATGAAAATATTTGTAATTGACTTGAAAACATAACATACATAAACATTGGTAGAAAGTAGATGGAAATTCAAAGTATTAAAGACTTTTATTGAAAGAGAAGAAAAGTTCAAAATAGTAACTTATTTTCCATCATAATAGTTTAGGAAAATTGCAAACTATTTCCACAACAAAACAAAACAAAAAAACAGAAGAAACAGCTAAAAATCAATGAAATATAGACTATACAAACAATGGAGAAAATCAGTTATGTCAAAAGCTGATGTTTTGAAAATAATCAGCAATATTAGTAAATCTCTATTCAGGTCAAGAAAAACAAACATAGAATCATAAATTTCCAAATATTAAGAATGTGAGAAGTGAAATTACAGCAGAACTTAATGAAGTTAAAAGGATATTAAAGGAATATTAAGAATAGACTGATAAAGTAAATTTGACAACTTAGATGAGATGGATTCATTCTTTACTGTTATTATTATTATTTATTATTATTTTTTGAGTTAGAGTCTCACTCTGTCACCCAGACTGGAGTGCAGTGGCACCTTCCCGGCCATTGCAGCCTCGAACTGCTGGGCTCCGGGAATCCTTCCGCTTCAGCCTTCCAAGTAGCTGGAACTACAGGCGTGCACTACCATGCCCAGCTAATTTTTGATTTTATTGTAGAGATGAGGTCTCGCCAAGTTGCCCAGGCAGATCTCGAACTCGCGGGCTCCAGCAATCCATTCACCTTGGCCTCCCAAAGCGTTAGGATTACAGGCTGAGCCACTGAACCCGGCAAGAGATGGATTCATTCTTAGAAAGAGAGACACAAAGTTCACTCAAGGGTAAATAATAATAATAATAATAGTAGTAACAATCAAAAACCATATACCTGTTAAACAAATACATTTTACAACTAAATGTTTTACATAAACTCTGGGCTAAGATTGCTTAGTTAGTTAATTGTACTAAACATTTAAGAAATAAATATTGCCTATTCTGAAGAAATTTGTCAGCAAATAGAAAAGGAGGAAACACTTCTTAACTCACTTCATGAGGCCATCATTACACTGATATTAAAACCACAAAAAAAGATACAGAAATAGTAACAAATATCCTTTATAATATAAATGAAAAGATTCTTAACATGACACTAGCAAATTAAGATAATATATACAAATTACATAATGGCCAAAACAAGTCCATTTCAGAAATATAGGGTTGGTTTAATATTCAAAATACAATAATGTAATTACCACATTAACTAGCTATCTAACTAAATACACACATACATACATAAAATGAAAGTGTAAAAAGAAATGACATAATAATGATAGATGCAGAAAAAGTGAAGAACTCAAGTCAATAACAATTCATGATAATAACTGGCATAAACCTGGAAATAGAAGAAAAACACTTCAAACTCATAAAAATATTTGTGAAAAACCAAACTTATATCACTTTATAGTCTCTTTTTAAGTTCTGAAAGATAAGGGTATTTTTATTTGCCACTAATCAATATTTTACAAGGGATCCTAGTCAATGCAATAAGGCAAGATAAAAAGGATGTATGGATTAGAGAGGTAAAAGTAAAACTCTATTTGAAATAACAAGTTTGTTTATATAGAAATTCTTACAGAATCTTAAAAAAGGAGCTTTTAGGTTTAATAAACTGGTTTAGTAAATTTGCACAACATAAAGTAAATATGCAAAAGTCAATTGTACTCATATATACTAACAATCAGTAATTTAATAGAAATGAAGAAAATAAGCACCATTTATAATGGCATTAGAAACACGAAATATGTAGGGATGAATTCAGGAAAATGTATGTAAGACTTTTACACTAAAAACTGCAAAACATCAATAAATAAAAATTTCAATGCTCTACATGACAAGTAGACCCAAACTGGGAAGATAGACCATGTTTGTGTTTCAAAATGGTCGCTGTTGAATGTGCCAGTATCTCCTCAAGTTATCCATAGATCTAATATAATCTCAGTCAAAATCTCAACAGACTGTCCTTTTTTTAATTTGCGGAGTGAGAGCTAAAAGTTGATTAGTTCATATTAATATTTATATTTAACAAAGAATGCAGAATATCCAATAGAATTTTGAAAATAACATAATTAGATACTTATATTGTTTGACTTAAGGAATTATTCTAAAGCAACAGTACTGAGATATTGTGGTGTTGAGCTGAACGGAAGGCATGTAGACGAATGGAGCCAAATGGTTCAGAACACATCTAAACAATTCACATATAAAGAGTCAATTTATTTTATTTTATTTTATTTTTTTTTGAGTTGGAGTCTCACTCCGTCGCCCAGACTGGAGTGCAGTGGCAGCTCCTGGCCACCGCAGCCTGGACCTGCTGGGCTCCGGCGATCCTTCCGCCTTAGCCTTCCAAGTAGCTGGAACTACAGGCATGCGCTACCACGCCCGGCTAATTTTTTGATTTATTGTAGAGATGAGGTCTCACCAAGTTCCCCAGGCGGGTCTCGAACCCGTGGGCTCAGGCAATCCACTCACCTCAGCCTCCCAAAGCACGGGATTACAGACTGAGCCACCAAGCCCGGCGAGTTAATTTACTTTCAACACAGCTGCCAAAGAAATTCAATGAGGCAAGAATAGTCTCCATGACAAATTTTGTGCTAGCAATTGGCTATCTGTACCTCTCTATTTATAAAATAACCTTGGTCCTTACTTTACACTATACACAGAAATAAATTGAAATGAATCATAGATCTAAATATAAAGGGTAAAGTCTATAAAACTTCTAGAAGAAGTGTAAGAAAATCATTTTGACCTTGAGTTAAGTGAAGAGCTCTTACATAGGACATAAAAAGTACATACTATAAATGAAAAAGCTGAAAAATTAAATTTTACAATTTTTTTTCTTAAAAAAAACTGTTAAGAAAGGGAACAGACAAGACACATATTGGGAAGAAATACTTTAAAAATAAATAATTTATAAAGATGTCTTGCAAGACAATATTACAACCTGCTTTTTCAAAATGAGGAAAACATTTTCAAAGATAAATCACTTAAGAAAAAGCAAAATAACCAAAAAGTACTTTAAGAGGTTCTAAACATTATTACTCCCTAGGGAAATGCAAATTAAATCCAAAATAAGATACAAATATAACTTCTCTAAAATATCTAAAATTAAAAGACTAACAATACCAAGTGTGGATGAGGATATGAAGCAACTATAACATTTTTTATAAAAATGTAAGTTACTGTCATTGCTTTACTAAACTCTAGAGTGGTCATGTGCTCTTTGAGCTATGGCTGCCACCATGTTTCCTAAGCTTTGACCTCCCCCCTACCTTGGAGAGATGAATAGCCTCTCTCTCTCTCTCTCTCTCTCTCTCTCTCTCTCTCTAATTTACTTTCTAAACAAACTGTATTTTCAATCTAAAAAAAAAAAAAATGCAAGTTAGTACATTTGAAACACATCTCTTGAGCACTGAGCTCATTCTTAGTATTGCACTAGTGACTGGGGATGCAGTGGTGTATAAAATAGAGATACACATTTTCTTTTCCTCATAGAGAATGCATCATAGTGAGCAGGATAAATAATATATCAATAGATAATAAACTAGTCATATTTTGTAAACTTAAAAATTCTATGAAAAATATTCAGCAGAGTAATGGGCTAGAGAGTACCTGGGGGACTAAGTAAAGATAATTTTGGATAAGATGTTCAAAAAAGACTTCTCTAACATGCTTTCATTTGAGGAAAGACCAGAAGCCTAAAATAAGTTACCTGGCTGGCCCCCAGGGAATACAAATTGTAAATTCAAGGGAAATAGCAAAGCAAAGAATAAGGATAGTTATTATACAGCCTTGCAAGCTGCACTTCATCCGTGACTCTATACAATCTTAGTCCCAACCCGATGCCAAATTAGTAGTGTCCAGATACTAGGTCCAATATTACCTTTCTAAAAGAACCCCTCTCCCATCCAGTGGGAATTGTACAATTTTACAGCTAGAAGAGAAAAGTACAATAATAAGGAAAACATAACAAAACACAGAGGCTGCGTTAATTTTCGACCTTCCCCTAGGGCCCTGAGCTCATTCTGTTCTATTTCCTAACAGCTGGCAGGCTTTTGTTCTTTTCCTCTGTAACTGTTTCTCTAGTAGGTAAAGTTCCATTTGGCATCCAGGGCATATGATTGTTATAAGCAGTGTCCCCATGACATTTCATTAAGTTGGTCTTTCTACACTTACCATCAGACTACTGGAGCCTTGTTATAAGCACTTAATTGCATCCTATTTTTGAGGTTTTAGCTGTACATCATGATTCTGCTCTCATGTTAATTTCTTTTTAGTTTCTCTCAAGGTCTTCCTGCTGATTAAAGTTTTAACAAAGACTTTCTCTTTCTACCTTCCCTTCTTTATCTTTATCTCTCTCCCTGCTTCCTTATAATTTGGTACAATGCTGTCAGCTGTAATAGGCATTGCTTTTTTACTAATGTGATTTGTGTTTGCCTGGGTGTCGAGAATCTCTATATCCTCATGGGAGTGCTAAGGTTAGAGATGTGAGATTGTGCCCAACTGCACAACTTTCTGAGGGCACTAATCTCTTCCCCTTTCATGGATAAAATGAACTTTTAAAATATAACATTTCTCTGTCAGAAAAAAAGTGACTCTTTTAAAAACATGCTGCTTCTGTCTTTAATTGATCCTCTTGGGATTCCTTGTCCATTAAAAAACAACAACATATCTGAATGCTTTAGGGTAAAGAAGATGAACTGACTATCAGTGTGTCTTTGTGATTAATAATGTCTACTGCTGCTCTTAACAACTGATTCTTACTGAGCCTCTGAGATGTGCCAGGCACTTTTCTTATCACTTTAGGCATATTATTTTATTTAATTCTCATAACAATCTCACTTTTGATGAAAAGTATTAGGGTTATCCTCACTTTACCATTGACCAATACAAAATAGAAATGTAAGTAACTTGTCCAAGTTGCTTAGTTATTAAGTGGTAGGAGAAGATTCAAACTGATGTATACTGACTCAAGAGCCTACAGTCATAAAGCTGCATATTCCCAAAGAGAGCAAGCCATCTTTCTCACAGGACAAGATGCTCTTTCACATGAAGTCCATGTATGTTTCTTTTCTCTTCTGTAAGACACATCTGTGTTTTCTCCCATCAAGTTAATTCTTTCCTGTGACTCAGAGTATTCCAACAGAACTCCAAAGTCAAACTTCCAAGTTGAGTTAGACTTTCATGCATCAAACTGCCACACTGCCATCTGTTTCCATGTTCAGCTTCTTTTCTGGGACTACATAACTGCCTCAACTGTGTTCTCCCTGCTGCCAGCCACGCCTTCACTCTCCTCTGTCCTCTGACAGCGCACTTTCTAACACCCAGATCCGGTTATGCTACACTTGCTCCCACTCTCCATTGATTGCTCCTTGCTAAAGGATATAGCTTAATGGCTTATCTGTGGGTTTATTTGCAAGCTGGACTTGATCTACAATTCAAGTCGCATCTCCTGCAGTTTTCACCCCTCTTTATATCATATCCTAGGCTCAGTCATCATTTACTCACTTTTTGCCAACACACTCATGCCATTGTTCACACTGTTTCTGTCTCCAGGAATATCTTTTTATATCTAGCAAAATCATTTTTGTCCTTGGAAAACCAGCACATGAGTTACCTCTTTTGAGATGGATTTGGTGATTTTTACCTGCTTTCAGGAATAACTAATGGATATGGTCCCTCCTCTACAGGAAGTGTACTGTCAGGATCCCTGACACTTTGTTCATATAGTTGGTGTTGTAATTGAAATCTTTTTATTACAGTTATTCACATTTCTACTTCTCACAACACACTGTGACTTCCTCAAGGGTAGAAATCGTGTGTTTTACACACAGTAGGCACTCATAAATTTGTGTTACATAGAAAAATTCTTGAATAAACATTATATATTACTACACCATAAAACAGATCAATGAATCTAGTGGGCAGCATTGACATAGAACACAATGGTAGCAATTACTGAGATTCTGCTCTTATAAGATTGGGTTTGTCTTTCTTTAAAAAAAAAAAAAAACTTCTAGCATAGATCTGAGAGTGATTACTAATGTCTCTTTTATTGGAATAAAGAGAATAACATGTAATAAATTATAGTAGAGTTCTTTGGGAAGGGGAGAAAAACAGATGCCTGATGCAGAGGGACAATGCCAGTTGGGGAACCTTTTGTACCAAGTATTGATAATTCCTGTTTCTTACTTTCTTGCATCATTCTTGCTCTGCTTAGATCTTAGAGACACTCTCATCTACTAAATGAGTAGTGTGTTCATTTTTCTACTGCCTTTCTGAGCACCCATCCCCTTGCCCCCACTGCTATTTCAGTCTTGGCCTCATCTCACCCTTTACTCTTTTCCTCTGTTGTAATTAAATCACTTCCTGAGGTTTTATTGGGTTATTCTTCTAGGAAATGGACTTGTGCCTAGAGGTATTGTGGAATGAAAACACTAAAAAGGACATCCTGGTTATTTTCTATTGGAAAGAGTCACTGTACAACACACAGAGCACACCGGGGAAGAGGAAGAGGCAAGAAATTTAAGAATTATGAAGCTTGCATATTTTATTTAACTGTTCTTTCCACCTGTATAAATACAACATGTCAAGCAGCATTAAAGGGAGCCGTCGTCCATCTGCACACATTAAGGTCAGTGTGTGTGCTGTAGAGCCTTGGGCAGAGCATTACCAGTGCAGAGTAGAGGCTGGGCAGTGGGCCACGTGTGACTCTGTAGACAGAATCTTCAGGTCCCCATGTGTAGCAGCCACACGTACAGAAATCTATTACCAAAATAGCTGCCATCTGGAAATCCAGAGAGAGAAAAAAGAATTTTCATTGCACAATCCAGAGTCAAAGTTAAAAATTAAAATTAGTTAAAATGTGTTTTTTAGGCCTTCCTGTGTCCTCCTTTCTGTACCTTCTTCTGAACCTGGATGTCCCATCTTCCTTCCTTCAGCTTAGGAATATTCTAGACTAGAGCACTCACAGTATCACTGACTATTTAAAACTCTACCCAGATTGAGAAAACAATACTCAGAATACCAGCTCCTAAAAGTTTCTGGATTCTAAAATCATTCATTCTTTCTGTATATATTTGGTTCAAACTCTTAGTTTCTCACTGGGTCTCATACTACCTACTGATTTAGGACTCTTTATTTTTTTATTAGCATACCCAAAATTTGAGGAACTAATGTTGACTTAATGTTTAAACTCTTTTGTGTGAATTTCAATTTTTATTCCAGATTTTATTACTGAAATAGACAAATATCTAGGAGATATGGTAAAATAGCTTTCTGGCATTAATTACTTGTGTAAGATGCTATTGATACTTGATACATATATCTGGGACATGTTAGGTTTTTTTTTTGCTTCTTTTCAAATATGAAATTATTAAAATCATCCATCTTTTATATTGTTTATTTTGCTTATCTACCCAGGCCTGAAATAAACAAAGAAAAAACAAATACAATAATATAACAAAAAGTCAAACTGATATAGATCCTCTAAAGAAATATTGTTAGTGATATGATTAACTTCTATTTTCTCCAAGGAAGTGGGATTAAATTGTTACACATTTGAATTTATATTTTTCTAGCTGTTCTTTTGCATCAGTATGTGACCCTGATCTCAAAAAATGTCTATATTAAAAAATTAATGTCTAAGTGTTAATTTCTCATCTCACTAATATTTGAATTTAACTAGGACCTCCTGGAGATAAACCACAAAAATCCAAATGAAAGACTCACAAAGTACACATTTTTGTTTCCAAGTTTTGGACTTCCACATTTTGCCAGATTTTCACATGGTGAGACACCTATTCTGCCTACATAAAGGGACATAGTCAACACCTCAAAGGACATAAATGAAGACCTACCTTTGAAGGAGTCTTTGTGCACATGGTCCTTATTCTGACTTTGGTATTTCTAAGGTAACTGGAAGCCAGAAAAATAATATTCCCGATTGCAAGTCAGGGCGCTATGTGACTTGAACTTCTCCACTTAGATACCTGGTAATAGTCATTCAAATTCAAATTATGTGAAACTTTTCACATTCTGCACCCCACACCTCAAACAACCAAAGAGAGTACTTTCTGATTCTTCAGTCTTTCAGTATATGCTTCTACTTGTTACTTGACCCAAGTTATAAAAGCACCAATTTCCAGTCACAAGAAACTTTATAGGTCTACATTTAGATCATGTTCTATTTACAGACATATTCTTATTATAATATTTTCCCAGAGTTCATTTGTCCTCTACTTGAGTACCACTAGTGTGGTAAACACTCATTATTTCTGGAGGTAGACATTCAACTCTCTACAGTGTAGAAACAAGCCTGCCCAATGGTATTAATCCATCAGTCTCTGAGGCATTAATAATCAAGTGTGTAAGGCCAGGCATGGTGACTCAAGCCTATAACCCCAGCACTTTGGGAAACCAAGGCAAGAGGAATGCCTGAGTCCAGGGGTTCAAGACTAGACTGGGCAACTTGGCCAGACCCCGTCTGTATAATAAATCAAAAAAAATTTAGCCGGGCATGGTGGCAAGTACCTGTAGTTCCAGCAACTTGGAAGGCTGAGGTGGAAGGATCACCTGAGCCACTGTACTCCAGCCTGGGTGACAGAGTGAGACTCCAACTCAAAAAACAAAAACAAAAACAACAAAAAGCAATCAAGTGTGTGATCAATTCACTCTCCTTGCTTTTCAGGCAGCTTTATGCTTCTTACTCCCTTTCCTCTCCTACTACAGTAGGAATGACAGAAAGAAGCTGCTAAAATCCATCTGATGAGTCTCTTGAGGGCAGTGGTAAGAGATACAGTTGGGGATATACTAAAAGAAAAGATTTACATTGCATTTCACCTTCAATTATGGACACATAATCTTATCACTTTTGATCATTTTACACCAAAAACTGAGGAGAAAGGGAGACTGTCTTCTACTGGATTTGTATTAGCTACCAGGCCATATGTAAGGTGTTCTTGTGTTGGGCTTCTTACATCATGTTGCTTCCTCTATTCCTCATAACAACCCTGCACAGTGGGTATTTTCTTAGCTCCGTTTTAACAGAAAGTTAAGTAATGAATGATTTATGCTGATAAATTGCAGTAATTGAACGTGAAACCAGGGTAACCTAACTACAAGTCCATGCTCTTCCTAGCACATGATTTTTGCTATGCATGAATCTAAATGAGATGCTTGCAAAAAAAAAAGATTAATTTCTTCTGTATGATATAAAACTATATATGTAAACCATCAACTTGAATTTGTGCGTTGGCAACATGAAAAATTAAACTATTTCAGGAGGCAGAACCAGTCCAGGAAATATGAGAGAAGTAGGTGAAATAAAAATCCAATCTTTGAAGAAGAATATGTTATGTAGCCTTTTTCTGAAGGGGGCCAACATGATCAGGTTGCAAAGCTGGTGTACTCCTTCAAAGCTGAGGCTCAGTAAATGACCGGGACAGAGCTGGGAGAGCTTTCTGTGGTCTTTGCTCATAATGCTGCTCAGTATAATTCCATGTGGCTTTATGTTTACCTTGGGCATCCTTTTATCCTGATACAATTCTAATTAATCCATTATGATCTACAGTGAGAGTAATGTCAAGTAGCTGAATTCCCATTCCCAATTCAAGGCCACAGCTATTGGCCATTAAGTAGTCTGTCGTCTAATTATGGTAGGACCCTCATCTGTTCTAATGTTATGCCTCTTAAATTAAGAGGCCCACAACAGAATGCACTTACTTTTTTAATAGCACAGCTGTTTCCTTTGACCAGGCCCAGTGATGTATGTCCTAAAGAGTTTTGGGTAGTCTTGAATCCCCAAGTTGCAGATTCTAGTACAACTAGTTTTCAATACTTCCTTCCTTCTCCTACAGCCTGGAAAACTACTGGAGCTACCTCCTCTTAGTAAATGCTAATGTTTTCACATGTCAAACCGTGTCATAGGGTTGCCCACTGGGGCTCTTTGGGGAGCAGGCAGTTGGAGAAAGCTGTTTATATACCACAGACTCTGTTGTAACATGCCTTTATATGCACTATAAGGCCATGCTGAGTTGGCCATATGGCATATTATTCCTTTCCCCCCTTTTTTTAATCATAATCTCTTCAGTTTGCTTTACTCTTATTTTAGTTTGCCTTAAGTTTTATTTTAACCAGAATTGCTCAGAGGAAATGTATTCAAGGGAAAGACTGCAAAACCAAGAGATAGGCTAAACAAGCAGAGATAGCCTAAGGGCATATAAGTGATCATGGACTCAGTCATGTTTGACACTATGTCCATGGAATGAGAAGGGACCAATAACTGGCAATAGCTAGGATTATAGCAAACCACAAATCCCACCCTGACATGAAGGAAGTTAGTGAAAAATTGTACTATAAAGCCTAAAAGACAGAGTCAATGCTGATTGAGTTCAGTGTCTCTAAAGATTCTTTCATGGTTTTATTAATTGCAAAGTGAATTTTGTGTGACAAAGACAAATTAGAAAGTATTTTACAAAGTTTTTTAAAAATTAAACCTAAATCTACCCCTAGATTGTAATAGACTTTACTAATCTCTCTTCGATACCTATATCAAACCATTAAGACTACTTGCCTATATAGTTTCCTTGTATGCTGAAAAGGTCATTCTATTTTAGAGGAGAAACGCTCTCTCCAATTATCTGTTTATTGCTATCCCTTTCAGAATATACAAAGATCATCATATGCAGATTAGAAATACATATGTAGATGTTTGTAAATATAGGTCTATGATACTCAGTGATCTATCACAGAGGCAAACAACTGAGTTCCACCTGTTCTCACTCATAAGCAGGCCCTGAACATTTAAGACAATACTATAAGAAAGAGTTTGGCAGTAGCAGGATACTGCCAGGAAGAGAGAATGGGGGAACATAACTTCAATAAGGGTAACTGATCTCAAACCAGGTGAAGTGGGGACCAAAGAGAGGCCCAAATGTTACCTATATCATGACCACTTGTATACCTAATCCTGAATTGTACCCCATGGGTAAGTGAATGGCCTAAATCTGTCTGAAGAATTTCTTCCCATGGCAAAAATGATCGACTGAGTTATAAAAGTCAAAATTGAGATAGTAAGAGCACTAACTCACAGAGTGAATAGTAGGATCGTCAGGGAGATTATAAGACAGACAAAATGAGTTGGCAGGAAACAGCCAGGTCTTAAAAATACTATGAAACTTGCAGAAGAGTTCAGATATAAACTTCTGGACAAAGAGAGACGGCATGAAAACTTTTTAAACAGAAGAGTGAAATGGTCAGATGTATGTGTATAAAATCACATTGATGGCAGATGGGACATGGAAGATAGTAAGAATATTGAGGAGCTTCTGGTTCTGTCCAGAGGTGATGAAGGTTGCCTCAGGGTAGTAACCATGTAGATGCAGAAACGAAGATGAATTTGAAACCACAGGTGCGATTATCAAGACCTAGAAACAGGGTAGATACAGGAAGTATAGGAGCTTCAGCAATTTAGGATGTTTCTCAAGTTTGTGGCTGAAAATTGGTTTCAATTTGAAAAGATAGAAAATATCTAAAGAAAAATTGTTTTAAGATTATGGAGTATGAGGTGTAGGGGTAGGAGAATCTCAGTAAGAAGGGTGGGGCTGCAGTTCATAACAACATGAGCTGTGCACAAAATCAGCATGTGCAACAACTGTGAAGGACAGCACGATCAAATGCTGCAGAGGAGTGCAGCAAGAGGCGATAGCAAATAGGTGCTATTGTTAATTTTGCTAAAGCATGTGAGTAGAAGATTGCAATTGTGTGAGGACAGAATGTGGGGTGAGGCAATGACACAGTGACAAGAGAAGAAATTGACAGCGTAGAATAATCAACAATTATTAGGGCCCAGTTTCCATCTCCTTCTGGAGCAGAGAATTATATACAAGGATGTCCAGGCAAAGGATTCTCTGTTTTCTTGAGCAAAAAAGTAGAAAGAAAAGAGAAATAAAAATCAGATGTCTTGGAGTGTAGATGAGAGAATGGCTTAAATACAGAAAAGGTTTGAACTGCAAATTATCTAATTTATCACTCACTTATCAACCTTAATGTAGTGTATACTTAAAGATTCTATTCACACTTGTAGATATCTGAATGACTGGCTGAATGCGCTGATATTTCTGGTGAGCTTGTAAATAAGGGCTATTGAACAAAAGTAAAAAATAAGGGCTGCTTTCCCAAATAAAATCTAGAACAAAGCAGTTCCACCCATCTATTCAATCATTGAAAACACTTAGAACTTTAGAAAGTCTTTAACAGTCTGTATCAGTCTATTTTTAAACTGTGAATATAGGTGAGGAGATACAGAAATGAATGTGTATATGCACATATATGCATATGCATGTCTATCTACTGAGAGGCCTAATGAATGACATTTCAGAACTAGTGGCCTTAATTTTTAAATGCCGCTCTACAAGAAAAGAAACTAGAGGCCCTTGGAAAAACTGCTGATCCTTGGACTTCGGCAAAGTAAGCACAAACAGCATCTGGAATGATTTGCCGTACCAAAAATCAGGAAATTCTCAAAAAATTATAAAGACATGACAAAGGACACAAAAGTCAACTTGAGGGAACTCCCAATGGTCCTTTCTCTCACAATTTGAATAATATAGTAAATAATGATAACAATAGATTACAATTCATACAATAAATAAGGATCTATTTGTTCATAAAAATATAAATAAATATTAGAATAAATAAATGAGTGAACGCATAAGGCTCTTTCTTACTGAAGTCCCATTAACAAATACAGAAAAAAACAATGGAAATTTAACAAATATTATTTGGTTAAAATAAAAATAAAATTGTTTCAGAAAATGGAGTGGATGTTAAAAATTAGTTAACAAAAGTAAAAGAAATAGAATATCGACATGATCTCAAATTATCTTCCCAGAAGACATCTGTTGATTCAAAAAGGGAAAAGATAAATTTATAGCAAAGAAAATTGAAGAAAATCACCTTAAACAATGATTAAAGTTAACCTCACCATTTATTGGTTAAAAAACATCCTGCACCTCCTGATAGGTTGCGCACGTACACACACACACACACACACACACACACACACACACACACATACACACACAACTATCACATTTGTGATATTCTTATAAAAAATGCATATTTGAATCATAAGCAAACACTGGGCAAACCTAAATTGAAGGGCATTCTACAAAATGTCCAGTTTTCTCTGAAATTGTCTAATGAAAGGCAAAGAAATTCTCACAGGCTGAAAGGTATAAAAACATGACAATAAAAAGCAATGTGGGATACTGGCACGCATCTTGGGACAACATGGACATTAGTGAGACAATTGGAAAATTAAAATGAGATTTCCAGATTAATTAACAATATTGTATCAATGTTAATTTCCTGATCATAGACTTCTTCACCACTATACAATGTATCCATGTAACCAAAAACCATTTGTACCTCCTAAAGCTATTGAAACAAAAATTAAAGAAAATTTTTAAAATTTTCTTGAAGTATTTTAACAGGGGAAGTAGGCAAAGGGTATGCAAGAATTCACTGCATAGTAAAATGTGTCCTAGTTTTGCAACTTTTTTGTAAGGCTAATTTTAAAAAAATAAAAAAGTTATAAAGATAAAAAAAATATTTAAATATATAGTCTCCCTTTACCATCCTGTAGTTTAGTTTTTTATTTCTAACTTGAGTTATACTTTTCTTCTATTTATTTCCTGAGTTCAACCATTTCTCATTTAATTTTTTTTACTTCTATCTTTAATTTTAAATTTTTTGATTTACTCTATTTTTCTTTTCATACACTAAAATGTCTGTATAAGAATATGTAACTAAGAAGCCAAGTGTGGTGGCTCACATTGATAATCTCAATACATTGGGAGGACAAGGCAGGAGAATCTCTTGAGCCCAGGACTTCAAAACCATCCTGGACAACATAGAAAGACCTTTTAAAAATAAATACAAATAAATTTAAAAATATGTAATTCATTTTGGAGTGTTATGTTACCATTTCTTTTGCTTCTTGATTGTTTGGAGAAGGATTCCATCTGCTGAATGTTTGATTGCCTTTTCTTTTTTTTTTTTTTTTTCCAAGTTGGAGTCTCACTCTGTCGCCCAGACTGGAGTGCAGTGTCCACTCCCAGCCACTGCAGCCTCGACCTGCTGGGCTCTGGCGATCCTTCCGCCTCAGCCTTCCAAGTAGCTGGAACGACAGGAACACACTACCACGCCCAGCTAATTTTTGATTAGTCACTGCCCCGATCAATCAGCAAGTATTTACAGATAACCTCATTTCTCTCCCATGACTTTTTTCTGTACCCAAATCATCAAATTTATTTTTTCCAACATAATATTCAAGATATGATTTTCCATGGCAAAAGAGATGTAATTTTTTTCCTCTAGTCATTTCTTTAGCTGTATTTTATACATTTTTGTATATCATATTTTTAACATCATTCAGGTTGCAATGTTTTCTAATATTTCTCATTATAGTTGTCAATAATTCATGGTCTGCACAGAAAGGTATTATTACCTTCAAAATATGTGTGAAATTTTCTAAATATCTTAGTGCTCTTGATTTCTAAATTAATACCAATCCAGTCTATATACATATTCTACAAGATTTCAGTATTTTGAGATGCACTGAGAATTCTTTTGGTAAATAGTATATGTTATATGTCTTGGTTCATTTTGCAATAAAAAAGAATGCAACTTAGCTGTTGAATATGGTGTTTTATAAATATCAAGATGTATTACTGCTAGTGATTTGTCTTTAAGTTTACTGTCTCCAATCTGCTATTAAGGGAACCTATGAATGCTGCTTTTTTATTTATTATAATTTCAGATTTTGAATTCTCTTTGATATATGTCTTACTTATCTGTTAAAATTCTCCATCTATTTTATCATTATGGCCATGTTTTTCTTTATACCCTTGAAAATATTTATAATGGTGATTTTTCATCTCTTGCTTGCTAATTTCAGCATCAGGCTCATATTATTTTATATATATGGACTTCTTTTTTTGAGGGAGAATTTTTCCCCCTGTTTCTTCACATGTGCATTAATTTTGAATTGCATGTGGACATTGTAAATGCATGCTATAAGAATTTGTAATTCTGCTGTCTTTTAGCAAAGGGTTATAAGTTTTCTTTTAAAAGGCAGTTTCTCTTTCACTTAGTTTAATTCTTTGTTGGAGAGGGTTCAATATTTATTCCATTTTAAATCATGGTTCTTACTCTAGAATATATTTCCTTTTACCTAGGCATGGTGATTATGATGCCCCTCCTAAGTGCCTGAGATGTTCAGCAATGTCTCTTCACTTTCACTGGGTGGAAAGCTAATGCCTCCAAGCTTGTGTTATATCTGGCATTTCATTATCTCTTAGTTCTGCAGAAAATGATTTCTTTCAGGCCTCACAGAATCCCTTCTTGCTTATAAACAGTCCTGCCACTTGTCCAGGACCCATGGTGGACATTTATGTGGATCCCGTGGCCTGCCTCTCTCTGACTTGGTGTAGCTTTCTTCTTTCTGACACCCTGTTCTGCAAGTTCCAGTCACCTCATTTTGAAACTCAGAACTTTACACTCTTATTTTCTCAACTCAGTGAATCTTCAACACGTTTTTGGTGCCATCATTTCTGCCCTAAGATAAGGAGCATCACGTGAGAGAGAAGAAAGCCTAGAAGTATTTTGTGCTCAGAATGTCTGTGTCTCATGTCTGTGATCTCAATGAACACAGTTCTGCGGCATTATCCAATGTATGAAAGCAGGTGTCTCATATTCTTTGTCCAGTTTTATACTTGTTTATAGCGGGAAGCCTTTCTTCAGTCGATGACTAGCATTTTCTTAACAAAATCTTGGTGAGTAATACTTGCTCTCCATGACTACATTTACATAAAGTGGAAAACAAATAGTCAAATGTGTTGTTAATGTGTAAATAAAAATAATTGGGGCTTTAGTGTCATTCAGTCTTATCAAGAAATGATTCATAGTTAGATGCATAATGATAAAATATTGCCAAGATGTTTGTCCTGCTCTGGTGGGATAATGATCATCCTCATTTTTAAAGGTGAATGCATAATAATTCCACATTGTAGTACAATATATGTTGACTGACAAATAGCAAAGTCAGATCACTGAATCCATTCACTTCTCTGACTCAATAGCTTTTTATTATATTGTAAGCTTCCCTCTCACACAAAAATATTTCAGATATTTAAAATATTTAAATATTCTATGTTTCTAAGAGCACTGAGAAATGAGTACTTTTATATATAGCCATGAATATTGTAAATTAATGATTGGTAATGTAGCAAGAGCTGCAAAAATGTGCGAATTCTGTTACTTAGAAGTTCTGCTTCTAGAAATTAGTCCTATGTAAATTATCATATATAAGTGTGTGTGGTATGGAGAGAGAGAGAGAAAGAATGAGAAACCTGTCACAGTATAAACTTTGAGGGCAAAAGTTTGGAAGCCACTAAATATCCAACACTAGGCGTGAGTTAAATAGTTTATGATATATCTATATTATCAGAAACTGTTCAGTCACTGTAAGCACCATGAAAGACTATAAGGTGTGATGGGAGACTGAGAGCGATCGTGATGCATTTTAATTGGAAAAAGAAGTTAAAACAAAATTATATAGACAAAAAATTGTGAATAATTTTTTACACACATTTTTTGACTATGACTAATTGCTGTCATAGTCACACACATGTCTCGTTGATATTTCTAGGTAGTAAGAAAATGTTTTTCTTCAGTTTGGTTCTCTTAATTTTTACAATACTGAACATATATTCCCACTGCAATATGTTTTTAAAAATAAATATACTGACTATCTCAATTTATGATGGTTTGACTTGTAATTTTTCTACTTATGATGATGCAAGAACATGATGATGCATTCAGTAGAAACCATACTTAGAATTTGAAAGTTGGTCTTTCCCCAGACTAGTGTAACAGTACTTTCTCCCAATACTGGATGGGTGCAGTGAGCCACAGCTCTCAGTTAGCTGTACAATTGGTAGGGTAAATAACCAGTACTTGACACCTTCCTAAAGAACACTACACCGGCTTAGCTATCAAGTGTCTATGCCCCGGTGACTTCTACCAGCGGTCCTTGAACTTCATCAGAAGAGAGAGGAATTGATGACCTTGTTACTATAGCATTCCATCAGCCAGCAACTGATTTTAGTTCAATGCTTCAAACATTCTTCAGGTCCAGTGTGCTTGCAGCCGTGTACATTAATGGTGAGTACCCATAAACCACTCTGTTTTTCACTTTCAGTACAGTGTTTAATACATCACATGAGATACTCAAAACTTGAGTATAAAATATGCTTTGTGTTAGATTATTTTGCTCAATGGTAGGATAATGTAAATGTTTTGTGCATAATTAAGATTGGCAGAACTAAGCCTGGTAGGTAAGGTGTAGTAAATGCATTTTCAACTTAAGATATTTTCAATTGACAATGGGTTTATTAGGATGGAAGTAATCCCTTTGTAAGTCAAGGAGCAAATATATACACATATGTATATATCTATACCCATACCTGTGCATACACACATATGCACATCCATATACACACAGAGCGAGAAATCTGTAAAAGTGATACTTAAAGCAGTCATAAATCCTTTTGGAAATATTTTAAAATTCTTTTATCATCTGTATTTTACCTCCCAGATTATTCTTGGTTAGGAGGGAATCTTTTCTTCTACCACTCCTCTCTGGAACTTCCTGCTGGCATTAGTAACTTTATGCAAAAGCTCAATGAGTGTGACTGTCTATCATAGAGGACATCACAACTGTTCCTGACAGAGTGCATATGGTGTGTGTGTTGGGGGGGAGCTCATAAATGATGGGAGAAACCTGGAAAAATAGAGATCATCATCGTCAACTTTCTGAATTCTGCCAAATGTGATGCATGTGTTTGCAATATTTCTAGGGACTTCCACCATAGGCTGCTCTGTGGGGAGATATCCCAAAGCAGGGAATGAAAGAGAAAAAAGCAGAGTGCTCATATGATCAATCAGCTCTCTTCCAAGAACCAAAAGACACATGGGGATTATTTGGCAAGCATCATTTTAAAGAGACTCCACACGCCTCAGTGCCTGTTGTGCACTGAATAAAGCAGTGGTGGGTACTCTGAAACCCATTTCAACACCTTGTATTGGAAGCCATTTGCCAAGTGAATTCAAGGGGTAACAGCTGCCTTGAAGCAACAATGTGGCTGGCACCTCCTTGGACCACAAAGCAAAACTGGAACCCATCATGCTTCTGTATCAGCTAGCAGAAAGGTCCGAATCAGATCTGTCCAGAAGAGATCTGTCCAGAATCAGAAAACATTTGCCAGCTGAGAAACTGAATCATTATTCTTAGTGCTTCCTTTCTAACCCATCAAAATCTTTGGGGGTTGCCTCCATGGGATCTGTACATTGCCAAGCAAAATCTGAATTAGGCACAGAATGAGGGAAAACTCAGATGCTTTATTTTGCTTCTAGGCAAACATATGCCTATTTACAACTTAGCTTCTTCTGTGAATTTATTTTAAAGGATGATGTGAATTCGATTACTTCTCAAAAGAGAATGAGTTCCAGTTCTTGCTCGACACCAGGATTTTGCCACATTTTTGGATGAGAAAGCATTACATTTGTAGACTAGCAGTCCTTCAGTATGAAGGTTATTAGGATAAACAGTGTCACAGTCAGCACTTTCCTGCATGAGTAATGAGAAACTCATTTTTGTGCTGCAAATTTACACTCAGGCTACATAGGTTACAAAAAAAAAAAAAAATACCCCGTCTTCTTGGCTCAGGTCCCAAAGGAACCCATGTCCCTTCAACCAGAACAAATCTCAACTCCAGGGCAACTTTTGAGTTGGGTTTTCTGTTCAGTGAATTACTTCTCTTATCTTTGGTACTTGGGGTGATCTCTAGGAGGTTCATAAATTTTACCTCTGCTGATGGGCTACTTAATTCTTCAGCCATTGCATGAGGAGTTCAAAATTTATGGGAAAGAAACTCCACCAGATGCTTTTCTGCAGAATGGTCAGGGGCTTTGTTGAAATCATTACAGGTTTAGAGAATCCAGGGGTGGTGATATGAATAAAATCTCAAAAATATTTTCTCAAAAAAAAAATTAAGGAAATTGGGATTTTCAGGATTTCAAATCACCATAGTAGTTTATGAGAATTAACATGCCAGTCTGGGGATCTGGGATTGTCGGCAATTTCTTGAGCTTCCTTCCATCTTTAGGATTCAGTGATATCATTGTGGAAACTTTTTGATATGGTGCTTTGTGCCTTATACTTACCTTAACTCTGAAGAATTTGGGGGGAAAAATAAAAGAAGGCTGATTACAGGATCTGGGAGTGTCTGTAGCCAGCTGCATAGCCCTGAAATTTGATTTTGCCTTTTTTCCAGCTTAATTGCAGTGGTGCACGAGTTGAGCCCACCTGTCTTTGCATAAACACACAGGAAGATAAACAACAACTACTCGAGGAAAGAGTCTGACCCAAGGGTCCTCTCTGGGCACAGACTCTAAAATGAGAAGGGCTCAACAGCTCCCAAACCCCTGACTTGCTAGGAAGATGCCCCTGCTGCCTTGTAACGGAAATGTATTGACTTTTTTTGTCAAGTTGGCGGGATTGCTGTAGCTTTGCAGCAGTTTGCTCTTTGAGTTTCTGTGAGAACAGCAGAGAGCTAGGCACAACAAAGAAACTGCTATGTTTGATTAATGCACAAGATACTGAGCCATGGTTCTGTCAAGCCGCATTTCAAGACTCAGCATTGTACATTTGGAGGGAGCAAATATGCACCACAGCCATCATCTTTGTAACTTGTCATACAAAAGAATCAACAAATTCTATGGCTGTTAGTAAGTCTGTAAGTGAAGATAATTGCTCTCCTTTGCACCTGCCTCAGCCTCTGTCAAGTTCTAAATATTGTGATTTACTTGCATGGCAGTATGTGTTTTCTAATGAAAGCTTGGAAATTTCAACAGTAGCTAAGGAGTAGAGAAAGCAGCGAAGTACAAGACCATCATGCCACTGAAGTCCTGTCATCAATGATGGATATTAAACCTGTGGAAGTTTCCTCAAAGAGAGGTTTAGTATAGCAGTATTACCCTGAGACAATGATTTTTATTCTTACATGAGTTCTTCTGAATGAAGGAAGGGGTTTGACAGGATACTGAGGAACACAGAGTCAAGAGGAAGAATGGGAACAGCATTTAGAGTCATAAGCAAGTCTGGAGGAAAAGCAGAATAGACCAGATAACTCATTGCTTGGACACAGTATTTGAGGCTAAGAGAAAGCATGCAGAAGTTGTATTTATAAATCTCAATAATCTCATTTCCAGTATACATGAAAACTGCCACTCTACCAAAACAAAATACTACTCAAATTTCTATGCCTAATGGGGAAAAATACTGAGAGTGACAAAAAAAATGTATACACGTTTTGAAAAAAGAAAAAAAAAACTGTATTAAAATTGTAATACTCAATATATACGGATAACAAGAAATGAATAAAAGTCACATTTGACATCTGTGATTACAAGAGGTGCCCAAAGAGGTTACCATCAGCATACAGACACGTCTGATTACAGCAAGCTACTGTAGGACTTGTGCTGTGGGAGACCTCCTGGATCTTTCCTTATGCACATCACACATGGTACTATGGATCTCAAACTTATCATGAATGCATGCAATTGTTTGGCATATTGGAGGTTCTGTTGCATACTCATACCTCCATTGTCATTGTACTTCCACAACATTCTCAAATTCCAAAGACCACTTCAAAATTGTCTTGTACTCCTCAAACAGCAACAACCATGCTTCCACCATTTTCTTTTACTGTTCTGCCTGTTGCATGGTGATGCATTTACATTATTTAATTAACACGATCTTTTGAGTAAAGGTCATAGTATACATTGCCACTGTAATTCAGTTCAGCTTCTAAAAGCAATGCATAGATAATATCACTTAAAATGGGTATTTCTTTTGGCACCCTCAGTATGTTTTATGTTAAACAATAAGAATGTAATATATGTGTCAGTGTGAATGTGGGGACTTGTCTGTTTCAACCTGTTATTCTGAGAGTGTTTGGACAATACCCTCCTCCAAGGTCCATGATAGCTTCTGGGGTTGCAGGTTACTGAGTACAAGACAACCCTTTAAAACAAAAAAAGAAAAGAAAAATATATTTTTAAAATTTTGCCAGCTAATTCTTGATTACAAGGCAATGACTGACAATTTGTTAACTCCAGAGAGTGTTTGTGAGGATGGGCTTTTTTGGCTTCTACAGGATGTGGAACTTTTTATTGATAAGTCTGTGTACTTCATTATTTGATTGGCTTATAAGTAGTGCTTTCAGTGAGGTATCCCTACTGGGTAATGGTGGGGATAAGCTGGCAAAACTCCAGCAGTTGTAATTACATTCAACAGAAGCACATGAGATAATGTCAAATAGCAAATACATATAAAGCAAATGTTACATTGTAAACACATACTGAACAGTCATGTTACCTCCCCCCTCGCTTGAGATTAAAAGCAAGCCAGTTTATTTATATATAGCCTGCCCATATAGTCTGCATATACAAGAGTGTGTGGGCAGGTGTGTAAGTGTGTATAGTTATTTAATGGTGATCACTATGAGTAGGAATTTTTTGCTGACATACTGGACAGGGAGTGTCAGGGAAAAATAAAATCTGGAATAAATATGAAATTTGAATTTTATCTTATAAAATAAACAGGAATTATATAGATGAAGAAGAGAGGAGAGGACAGAGGAAAGTTCAAAATAAAAGAGGGAAAAAGGAGTGAATTTTAGGTGCAAGAAAATATGTAGCATGCTGGATATGTGTATAGTAAACCAACCCATCTGTGCTGGAATGGTCAGTGAAAAGCAAGGGATCTGGTAGCTGCACTGTGGGCAGTCTACAGAAGGCTCTCACTCCTATAAAAGGTTACTCTTCATGAGGGAAAGTGTTCTGAACAGAGAAGTGATGCTTGGATGAGCTACTGATCAAAGATGACCCTCTGTCTGGGGCTCAAACAGTGATTGATGCAAACCTCTTCACCTGTGAAATACATATATATTCATATATATTTATATGAATATATATATTTATATGTGTATATATATATTCATATATATGTGAAAGTATATATATACTTTTTTTCTTTTCAGAACCAGTTAAAAGAAAGATGTGAATCTGCAAGTCCATCTCATGGCATAAATGGTTGATAAAGTTTTGGTGTGTTCCACCTTGAGATAACATAGTTTCCCTGTGATGCGTGTTGAAGGAAGTTAGGATGCAGGATTCTCTTAGCCTCCCTTGAGGGAGTGTGGGGAAATTAAATGCTATACAAGACCAGGGAGGAAGATGTGCTGAGACATGGGAACCTAGAACAGAGTTCAAGTTTGTTCACAGATTCCCTGTTTCATTTGGTTTGTTAAATAACCATTTTGTCATGTTGTAAAATTGGTTTGTATTCAATGCATATGATTAATAAAGTACAACAACAAAATAATATTGACTTATAATCTCACCATTCAACAGACGTCCTCAAGTCTTTCTTCTAGGGTGGAATTTTTTTTTTCTTTTTTTGAGTTGGAGTCTCACTCTGTCACCCAGACTGGAGTGTAGTGGCCGCTCCCGGCCACCGCAGCCTTGACCTGTTGGGCTCTGGCGATCCTCCCGCCCCAGCCTTCCAAGTAGCTGGAACTACAGGCGCGCGCTACCACACCCGGTTAGTTTTTGATTTATTGTGGAGATAAGGTCTCGCCAAGTTGCCCAGGCGGGTCTCGAACCCTCAGGCTCAGGCAATTCACTCACTTGGCCTCCCAAGGCATGGGATTACAGGCTGAGCCACCTAGCCCAGCCTAGGGTGAAATTTTCAAAAGTCAGTTATATGAATCTAGTGTCCTGTGGAATTGAAGAAAGTATTATGGGTTAAATGGTGCTATAGAAATAAAAACTAAGTAGCTAGATAAGTTTAAAAAATGCTAGGGTAAACAAAAATAAACAGATCCTACATATGTTAAAATATCCTACAATTTTTCCAGATGTAAGTTAGATATGCTTTGGGAAAAAAGTACATATCTATCTCTAAACCTATTTGATCACATAAAACAAATAATATCCCACAGAAGTGAGGCCAGGGCTCAGAGGGAGATGAGCAACAGTGCTGTGATTCTCTTTATGATGTATAGTTGCATATGTATGTACGTGTGTGTGCACATGCGTGTACTGTTATATTACCCAGTCAATCAGCAAGAGAAGAAAGTATTCTGTATATGGATGGAGCCTCCTTAAAGTGAGATTTGTCTTCATAAATTAGAGATGTTTTGCATATTGTCTTGACTCTTTCTCATACCTCTTTCTGAGCGTCCCTAGTATGAACTCAAGAGAATGAAGGACATGAAAATCTCAAGGAGTGTTGCCCTAAGATTGCACAGGTATCTGTTACAAGACATAACATAAAATCTGAGAACTCCTAGCGATAAAGAATTATTCAATCTTATAAGTCAAGTGTATACTATGTAAATAGACACTCAAAGCTTTGATAAAATTAAGATGAGAAGTAAGAATGGTATGAAGTAATTTTAATATTTTTTTAAAAAAACAAGAAGGATTATTGTTCTGTTGCTGAGCTAGAGTGCGGTGGCATTATCACAGCTTACTGTGCCTCAATCTCAAGAGATCCTTCTGACTCAGCCTCCCCAGTTGCTGAGATTATAGGCATGAACCACCACACTTGGCCGAAGTAAGATTTTTTTTGTTTTTAAATTTATCTTTTGTCAAAAGAAATCTTACTTGTATTTTCCAATTCCAGTATAGGGTCTGTACATATATTTTATACAATAAATATATATATTTATACAATAGATATATTGAAGTAAGTATTATGGGTTAAGTGTATAAATATATTTATATAATAAACCAATATATATGCATATAACCAAATAATTTCACTGTAAGTACAGGAAGAGTTAAAGCAAAAGAAGGAAGGAAAGAAGGGAAATGAAGGAAGAAAGAAAGAAAGATAGGAAAGAAGGAAGGAAGGAGGGAGGGAGAGAAGAAAGGAAGGAAGGAAGGAAAACATACTACAGCAAAAAACACAAAAAGGGAATTCTTGATGAAGTATAAACTGAACAATTCTGGCTACCTGCTAGACTCTAATGAACATTGCAAACTAAATAGCCCTTTACATGCTCCCCAAGATTACTTAGCTTCAGGTTCTAAATCAGTCTGAAAAGAGTGTTCTGAAAACAGGCCTGTTCCTGCTGATGTTGTTCTTGCATCTGGATTTACCTCTTTATTTGGAGCAAGAACAAACAAACAAACCACTTAATCTCCATCTCCTGAGTATCATAATTTGAGTTTTTGTAGAATGACTCGAGTGCTGCCAATTCCATTTGTCTTTCCACTGCTGCTTAACTGCAGATGCTTCAGACTCACACTGAGGTGCTCCTCAACACTCACACCTCCAGATCAGACTGCACCGCCAAGTCCCAACCAAAGCAATACAGAAAATCGATAGACAAACTTTTTATATTATTTTAAATGGCAGACGTATCTTAAGAAGTAACTGTTCACTCCATGCCCAGACTCCTCTTCCCAATACCTTGCCTGTTTTCTGAAAACCTACGTTATTGAAAAATGATTCATTCAGTTTTTTTGTTTGTTTGTTTGTTTGTTTTAGTTGGAGTTTCACTCTGTCACCCAGACTGGAGTGCAGTGGCCGCTCCCGGCCACCTCAGCCTCGACCTGCTGGGCTCCTGCGATCCTTCCGCCTCAGCCTTCCAAGTAGCCGGAATTACAGGCATGCGCTACCACACCCGGCTGATTTTTTGATTTATTATAGAGATGAGGTCTCGCTGCCCAGGCGGGTCTCGAACCCGCGGGCTCAGGCAATCCACTCACCTCAGCCTCTCAAAGGCATGGGATTACAGGCTGAGCCACGGAGCCCGGTTTATTTTCAATCTCTGATACATTGTGATTGCTTTATAAGCTAGTGTAGTACAAAGAAAATACTGCAGAGTGAGTTGGGGGCATGTACTCCAACCCTGGCTCTTCTAGCAAATAACTGTACAATTTTAAATACATGACTTTTCCTTTTATATGTTTTATTTGTATAAAGTTAGGGGGTAAAAGTGTAGTTTTGTTACATGAATATATTGCCCAGTTGCAAAGTCTGGGCTTTTAGTGTAACCATCACCCAAATAATACTGTACTCATCCAGGAATTTCTCATCCTTCACCTCCCTCTCATCTTTCTACCCTTCTGAGTCTCCAGTGTCTATTATCCCAGTTCTAATGCCCATGTGTACACATTACTTAGCTCCCACTTATAACTGCGAACGTGAAGTATTTGATTTTCTGTTTCTGAATTATTTCACTTTTATACCACTTTTTCTTACTGAATCTCACTACATTCTCATTTATGAAATACAAGAATCAGATTTCATGATTTGAAATCTTGCAATTCCAGAGGAAATATTACATCTTAATCTATTGTTAGTCACATCTGTTTGGTGTAAGGCTAAATTTCAGGTTATTTCTTGAGAGATGATTTGGCAAGACAAGAATTAGGATTTTGCTTGTTTGATATGGATAATGATGACAAAACTACAAGTGAAATAACTGAAAGAATTGGAGGGCACTAAAGCAAGTTTTGCAGTATCATTGTTTGAAAAAAAAACAATACTTTTAAATTTAGTTTAGTCTAAGTTTGATGAAAAAACTTACCTCTCTACCAAAGTAACCAATCTCATTGTGCTCTCTGTCATGCTTTGAAATAGGAAAGAAAGAAATTTATTAACAAGTTTTAAATGTGAAATACCATATCATTGCTTTATTATGTATCTTGCTTTGTTTCACAAATGTATCTTCCAAGCCTCTTATCAAAGTGAACATGCCAAGAAAATTCATATTTCAACTCTCTCCCACAAAGAATTTATTGGTAAGTCTGCCTATAATATTTAATTTTTTTTCTGTAACTCTGAAAATTATGGAACCTTAAAATGATCTAGTTCAAGCTCAACCCACTCAAAAATTTTCTTATGCAACATTCATGACAGGTAACCATTCTATCCTAGGTAAGATATTCTTACTATATCACTCCTTCAAATTTCTGAGATCTAGAGGCTCATTATTTTGCCAAGTTATCTATTTTAATTTTGGGTATTTTCAGACTGTTAATTCTTTCTCTTGCTAATTTGAAGAGGAGGGTTAAACCTTTATTTTTGTCTATCCAACCCAGTACCAGAACATAGTTATAAAGCTATTCCTTATCCCCATCAGTTTTATTTTAACATGTGGAGTCTTCTGTCATACTAACCTAAATTTTCTTTTTTCTAGTCCTTCACTGTTCAATATACTAGCCACCAGTTTATGTGACTGTGATGGTTAGTTTTATGTGTCAACTTCGTTAGGTTTTAGTCACCAGTTATTCAATGAAACACTAATCTTTCTGTGGAGGCTTTTGTAGGTTTTTAAGTAAAGGAGACTATTTTGAGTAATATTTTTGGGCCTCATCTAATTAGTTGAAAGATTTTTAAGAGAAGAACTCAGGTTCCTAAAGAGAAAGTGGTTTTGCCTGTGGGAAGCAGTTTTAGGTCCTGACCAAGAGTTTCCAACCATACCTTCCCTGCGGGTTTTGTCTTGGCTAGTCAGCCCTCACAATCATGTAAGTCAGTTTCTTGCAATAAGTCTCTTGGTAGATAGATGGATGCATAGATGGAAATAGAGATAGATAGATAGATAGATAGATAGATAGATAGATAGATAGATAGATAGATAGATAGATAGAGCGATCGATCTATCTATCTACATATCCTACAAGGTTGTTTCTCTGGTAGAACTTGAGTGATACAGAGGCTATTTAAATTTTACTTTAAATGAATAGCAATTGAATAAGGTTTAAAGGTCAGTCATAGTGGCCACATTTTAAAATTTCAATAGCCATTTGATACTAGTGGCTATGATCTGGATAGCAGGGAATATTTTCATTATAACAGAATGCTCTAATGCACGGCACTTTTCTAAACCAAGTACTTCCAGTTCCTTGAATAATTTCTTATTTTACATGCTGATGTAACATCACACCACATTATTTTACAGATTTGCTAATATTTTAATGTCCAAGTTAAAATATTATAGTGATGGTTGAATATTATATAATTCACATGAAGCATGATCAACTCAGGATATGGAGGAATTACTATCCCTTAAAACCAGATATTATTATAATTCCAAAAGCTATCTACGCCTGAATAATCATGCTTGCTTTTCCATTCACTTTTGAAAATGTTGTTTCACATTTACCTCTTATTAGGCAGTAAGGGCTTTCATTGCATAAATAAAATTAATTAGTAAAGGGGAAATGGGGAAGGGAGAAAGTAAACTGAGCCTCTGCAATGCAAGATATTTGCATTGGAAAGACTGAGTTACTAATACATAGAAAACAATAGTAATAACAATAGCAGAATAATAAAGAGAGACATTGAAGAGTGTTGGGTAGAAAAATAGAGAAGATAATAAAGGGTGAGGAGGGAAACTATACAGACTTCTAAGCAGTAAAGACTCTATGAAGGTTAGAGTGAGATAGATGAGGAAAAGATGAATCTAGAAGTGTTTTCTCTACAAAATGAATTGCTTTCAGTATTAACCCAAAGATATATGTGAAGACTGAGATAACTTGAAACTCCTTTTAATTGCTTAATTTTTTTTAATTTAAAAAATTTATTTGTAATGAAATATTGTTCTGTGTCTGAATGATATCTACAAGTTATTCTGTGTGCATAATATTCCTATTAATTTTACCTTAGATTATAGTTGAATCTCTTGCAGTTCCATCGCTTTGTTGGTTTATCTTCAGTTTACAGTCAATAAAAATTGTTAAATGCTTTTGGGGTGAATGCTATTAAGTCTGGTCACTTCAGATTTTAGGTAACTGGTTGGCAATGTATATGTAGAAATTTACATTTTCTGTTCATTTTGTTTTCATGAATTTTGTCCCATAATACTAGCATGTCAAGAAATGTTTTAGTATTTCCTCTGATAGCCTATATTTTAACTATCTCTCTCACAATTAGAATGTCTCTAGCTCCAAGTGATGACTACCTATGTAAAACTCACTTAAATGAGGAAAAGTATCAGTTCATATATCAAGATAGAGGTTGAGTGGTCTTCAAAATGTATTGATACAAGGGTTTAACATGTCATCATATTTTCACATTTGTTCTTTCTCTTCTATTTGCTTTCTACAGCTTAGTAGTAAAACAATATGCCATCTTGGTCCTAGTAATCAGAGCCACTGCTTTCATGATTATGTACAGGAGGGCTGGAGTAGCTTTCTAGAATTCTTCCTAAAGAGTTAAGGATTTTCCTAGAAATCTTCAGGAAATCTCTTCCAATGTCTCACTGATTAGATTATGATGATGTACCCATTTCTGAACCATCTCTGGCAAAGGAATAGGATCTGTCTTAGGCTACTTATATCCACACCTGTAGATGAGAGAAGAATCACCTTCTTTTGCATGAAATGGTATATTGCGAAGAAAAAAGAGATGAGTAGATGCCAAATAAGGAATCAAAAACTTCTGTCATGATAATGCCTTTGGTTTTATGTGACTGATCATATTTGAATTTTATGTCTTTATTCAGTTTTCTAATAATAATGCTGATAAGACAAGATTCAGGGGGTATCTTCAGAGATAATTTTTAATCATGGTCTTTATTTGTTCATTAACAGGCTAAGTGTTAATTTTAAAATCCCTTATAAATTATAAATGTGTTAAGATCCAGTGTTTCTAAAGTGCAATATGTTGTGAGATGTGTTATAATTTATACCTAGTAAAGAAAGTCCAAATTTTTTCTGAGCACCTACTATATGCCGATACTTTTCTATGTGCTGAGAATATGTAACAAACTAAATAGGCTAAAATGCTTGCTCTAAAGGAACTTTTATGTAATGAGAGAAAGGACAGTCAATAAATAAATGAATTAAGTTCTTAGCATATCAGATTGTTATAAACATGGGGAAAAATGAAGATAGAAAAGGAAGTGTAAAGGTATATTGAAGGCTTACAATTTAAATAGAATGTTTAGCCAAATCCTCAGTAAAAGGGAAATAAAGATATCTGAGGAAAAAACATTCCAGACAAAAGAACCACAAGGCAAAGAGAAGAAGTCAGTAAACAAAAAGGAGGCCAGTGTGGGTGGAACCAGAGGAGAATGGTGGAGAATGAGGTCAGAAACAGTGCAAAGGGAGAGGGAATTCATCCTGCTGGGCTATGATAATTGGGACTATTTTAATTATTTTGACTTTTATTCCAATCAAGATGAGAAGCACTGGAAAATCTTAATGGTGAAATTATCTAAATTATGATGTTAAATATATTTTTGGTTACTGTGTTTGACACTAAGTTTCAGGAAAATGCAAGCAGAAGATGGAAATTACCTCGAAGAACATTGTGATAATCAAGGTGAGAAGTAATGGTAGCTTGAAACAGAATGATGACAGTGCACGTGCTGATAGGAAAACAAATTCTGGATGTATTTTAGAGGTAGCAATCGTAGGATTTACTATGTTAATATTTACTACGCTAATATTGGGGGGAAAAGAAGCCAATAGTGACTTCTTTTTGTTGCACACCTAGAATGATATGCTTTTGCCAAAAAAGGAAAGATCACAGGAAATTTCAGTTTGGGGTAAAAGCAAAAGTGTAATTTGTGTACATAAAATTTGAAGTATCTGTTAGAAATTAAATTAGAGCCGGGCTCGGTGGCTCAGCCTGTAATCCTGCGCCTTTGGGAGGCTGAGGTGAGTGGATTGCCTGAGCCCACAGGTTCGAGACCCGCCTGGGCAGCAAGACCTCATCTCTATAATAAATAAAAAAATCAGCCGGGCGTGGTAGCGCATGCCTGTAATTCCGGTTACTTGGAAGGCTGAGGCGGAAGGATCGCCGGAGCCCAGCAGATCGAGGCTGAGGAGGCCAGGAGCGGCCACTGCACTCCAGTCTGGGTGACAGAGTGAGACTCCAACTCAAACAAACAAACAAACAAACAAACAAAAAAAGAAATTAAATTAGAGATATCTATAAGTAAAAATACACAAATCCTGCCAGGCTCGGTGGCTCAGCCTGTAATCCCAGTGCTTTGGGAGGCTGAGGTGAGTGGATTGCCTGAGCCCACAGGTTCGAGACCCACTTGAGCAACTTGGCGAGACCTCATCTCTACAATAAAATCAAAAAAATTAGCTGGGCGTGGTAGCGCACGCCTGTAATTCCATCTACTTTGAAGGTTGAGGCGGAAGGATCGCTGGAGCCCAGCAGGTCGAGGCTGTGGTGGCCGGGAGTGTACCGCTGCACTCCAGTCTGGGTGACAGAGTGAGACTTCAACTCAAAAAAAAAAAAAAATACACAAATCTACAATTCTAGGTGAGGTTCAGAGAGATAAAAAAAATTGCAAGTCATCAGAGTATAGTTTGGATAAGCTCATCAAGTGTAGGCACAAAGAAAAGACCTTGAGTCTGAGACCCTGAGCATTTCTAATTTTAAAAGTTAAGGAAATGAATGGGGAATCAGCAAAAGAGACTGAGAAGTAAGAGTCAGTGAGAGGAGAGTAAAACTAGTAGAGAGTTGTGTAGAGGAAGCCAAGTGAAGGAATGTTTCTCAGGGAAAGGAGTCATTGTACTGCTGGTAGTTTGGGTTGAGGACTGGTGCACTTAATAAAAGCTGATTGGGTCAGCCCTGCGGATGAAAGTCTGACTGGTATATGTGGTAGAGAAACATGAAAAAGGAAGAAATATAAATAGGGAGTTTAGACAACTCTTGCGGGTAGTTTCATAATATGGGAGGAGAGAAGGGTGGTAGCTGAAGGGGGTAAAAAGAGTATTGTTGTTAAGATGGGAGAAAGATAATATGCTTTTACATAAATTAAAATACACAGAGGGCCGGGCTCGGTGGCTCAGCCTGTAATCCCGTGCTTTGGGAGGCCAAGGTGAGTGGATTGCCTGAGCCCGCGGGTTCGAGACCCATCCGGGCAACTTGGCAAGACCTCGTCTCTACAATAAATCAAAAATTAGCCAGGTGGTAGCACGCACCTGTAGGTCCAGCTACTTGGAAGGCTGAGGCAGAAGGATCGCCGGGGCCCAGCAGGTCGAGGCTGCGGTGGCCGGGAGGGGCCGCTGCACTCCAGTCTGGGTGATGAGTGAACTTCAACTTAAAAAAAAAACAACAACACAGGGAGTAGAGGGAGTAAACTGTAAGAGAAATAATGCAAGTGAGAGAGGGGAAAATTGGGAGAATTCTAGGCACAGCACCAGTACTCTGTTGCTGAAAAGGTGGGATAATATTTAGTGCATACTTGTTCGAAATGAGAGTCACCTGGAGAAGACAAAATGAGATGAGGAAACAGTATTCAATGAGCATCTTGTCTTCAATGCATACAGGACATTCACAAGCAAATGGGAGTTAGATATTGTAATATATTTTATCTCTCCAAAAAATTTGTTTTGTACTGAAAGTACATTAATTGTTATATGATCGCACAAGATTATACTACATTATACATTTATAAAATATTTTTAAATTGTGTTAAAATTAATTTGTATTATCAATTTAAAAATTATATAATGAAAAAGCGATATTAGGTCTGTTTAAAGAGTGTCATAGAGAAGCCTAATTGAAACTTCCAATATTTAAGGATGGACTAGTGGAGTTAGTGGGAGCCTGAGACAATGTATTTGTTTTCTATTGCTGCATAGCCAAATGTAGCGACTTAAAATGATACAAATATATTATTTAATAGTTTTCATAGGTCAGGAGTCTAGATACAAGTTAGCTGGGTCCTCTGCTCATGATCTCACCAGGCTGAAATCAAGGCTCTGGTCAGAGCTGGGATTTTCATCTGAGGTTCAGAATCCTCCCCCAAGTATGGTTTGTTGATAAAATTTATTTCCTTGAAGCTGTATGGTTGATGTCCCTGTTTACCTGCTAGCTATAATCCAGAGACTTCTCTCAGCTCCTGGAGGCTGCCCACTGTTCCATGTCTCATGGACCCTATGAGTAGTTCAAAGCAGGGCTGTTTGTCTTCTTTCAGGTCAGCAGGAGCACATTTTTCTGATACTTCACTTTCTCTTAAAGGGTATTCTGATGAGGTCAGGCCCACCCAGAATAATCTCTTTTAATTAATTGTGTTTAGCTGTTAATCCAGGAGAGATATCCCGACATATTCAGAAGTTCATCACACTCAAGGAGAAGGGGTTGCACAAAGTGTGCACAATTAAGGAAACTTATGGGCCATCTTAGACTCTTGCCTACCACGGATGGACTGATCCTAAAATACTAACAGCTGTGAAAGCATAGAGTTACTTGGGAAGTGAAAAATGCTCAGGTACCTGTGGCCCCATTTGTAAAGACAATTGTAAACTTTTTAGAAATATTGCAACTGGGTTGTTAAACACAGCCATTATTAAAACTTAAATCATATAAGCTTCCAATTAAATAACATATTAGAGCCAAAGGTAATAAATACTTGAAACTCATTACTTCCTAATTATTTTACTACATTTTATGATTACCTATGGTGTTGAGTTTATTTATGGCCACTGTATCTCTAGAATGAAAATACTATATAATAGTGGATTACTGTGTATGTCATCCTAACTCTGTCTTCAATAATCTCACACTGGTAGCTTGAAATTGGCCATGGACTAATTCCACATGAAAATTAGCAAGCACAACAAATAGAGGATTGACACTGTTGAAACTGAAAGAAGTTTTAATTTAATTAATATAATTTATACAAGGGTTAGAAATAGTTTATCTGTGCAGCACATCAGATGTAATGAATACATTTATAGAGAAAGAGCTAGTAGATTGGAAGAAACTATTTCTCAAATCATGTTGAACTGTGACTCTAGGTTGGCTTCAAATACAAAATTCTGATAGAGATCAATAAAAGCATTCTATGGGAATCAATGGCTTTATGCTAGAAATATAGCATAAAGATCATTATATATTTTATTATCTATAAATTGTGTCATACATTCTTTTTACCCATAAAATTGATAATAAATTTGCTAGCAAATCTATGTATACATACATTTTTATCTATCTATCTCTATATAAATGTAGATATATATTCATTCCCAAACTCCTTCAGAAATCAGATTGTTTAACATTTCCCAGAACCTCACTGGCTCTGGGCCAAAGATGTAACTCACTGTGTTTGATAAGGATACACACTAAACATCATCCTGGCCATAATAAAAAATAGCAGATAGGATCAGGTCCTGGCTTAGTCACCGGTTTGTGAGATTTGGAAAGTCACTTGACTTCTTTGCTTCAAGTTTACCTTCTGTGAAATGAAGACAGCAGTCTCTGATACACCTGGCTGAGAGGATTGCTATGGGGAACCGGTAGAGTAATGGATGTAAATGACCTTTGAAAAATTTTAGTAGACAGGAAAACCAAAGACTTTGTCCTTGTGGAATTTATATCTCTGTGCATTCTATGATGATTCCTGGAGTGTATGAGCTGGTCACCACCTCAGAGGACATGTGGCCCAAGTCTCTCACTTTATGAGTAATAAGAGAAGAACATAGAATTGAACAGCTGAGATTTTGTGATTATGAGCATGGGATGCATATTCAATATGGAATTTTTCCATGGCCAGTTATATAATCTAGAATAATTAAGAAAAATAGTATATTCCATTATACTATTCAACATATAAACCAAGAAATAATAGTCCAAGGCATTGCAGGCTAGGTAATCTGTTTAGCTTGGAGAACATTTAAGAAATAACTCCACTAACACATCTTATTGGATGTTAGGGAATAGGGTGCTCTTTCAGGATCCTTGACATAGAAAGATTTACTATCTAGATGAAAATAAATAAGAGTTATTTGACTCAAGGTAAATATCTCCTCCCAACTACAGTCTAAATATTAAAATCTCTTTCAATATTATGACCCAACACTCACAATGACTTGTCTTATTCAAAAGATTTCTTTTTTTGCCTTTGCCTTGTAAAAGTCTATACTCATTTATAGTTTTGCAAATAGACATCAATTCTTAGGTGCATAATAACTCAGTGAATCCCGGATAGGGAAGAAGTCTCCATCGACCAGCTGAAGTACATTGCATGGTTTTGTACTAGATATGTCCTGAATTTTGCTACAATCTTTTTAAACACCTAGACTATAAGGCTAATGAATCTAAATAAAAAATATACACATGGGTCTGTACCTCAAAGAGGCTACATCGCTCCTGGTAAGCACTGACTGATGAGTAAATTACATGTGTACAAATATGAATACAATAACTGATGATGTCAGAGAGCTTACTGCTTTTGCGTGATTCATCTTAGCTGTTAGACAAAACCAGAATTTCAAAATGTTACTGGGGGCTTCCAGTAAGAAAAGCAATGAGCTCTTTCAACTCTTAGGAGAAACTGTCTGTCTGTCTGCCTCTCTGTCTATAGTCGTAAATTCTCTTGAATGTTATTAAAAAGTGATTTTCATGAGATATACTAGTTTTTTTTAAAAGGATTGCTTTTTTAACCCCCCCCAACAAAAACCACATCTAGTGTAATTTCTCACTTATTTTCTTTAGCCTATCCTCAGCTGAGAGTCTAGTCATTGCATTAACATACTGATAGCTGATTGCACTTCAGGTTTTCTCCTCTAATGATTTCAGGTAATATAGAGGTAGAAGAGAATATGATTAATGACAGAGAATCATTTCAGCACTTCAGAGTTTATTAATCAAGTGTGTGATACACTGGGGCTGTAACTAGAATGCCAAATTGCAGGTGCCCATGTGCCATTTCTAAATGAATCTTAACACATGTAAATTTGCTGTATGTGAAGATATAATTATAAAATGATGCTGGAATGACTCAGGGCCAATTTGAGGCCTGTTCACTGGCTGTCAGAGTTTATTCCTGATTCATTTTGACTTCACTCACCACTGGAGCACAGGGAAAGAGCTATTCCATGTTCAAATTCCCATAAAGACTCTCATTTTATTGTTGTTTTAGTTTTTCTTCCTTAACCTAAGTTATATGGGAAGGCTGACACTCAAACCAAACTCAGTAGCAAAAGTAATGAGAACAATTGAAAATAAGTAAAGAGGATATATATATATATGAAGTACTTTGCCTTCTTGTTGATAGAACTGGTCTGGCCATGTTCATCGCAATAAGAAAAAGTCATAAATCAGTGATAGTACCATCATTCTTGCCCAAAATCTCCTACAAAAAGACCTTTTTGGGGGTGGAGAGGAAAAAACAAAAAAATAAAGAAGACCTTCCCAGGGGATTTCTCCAACAGTCTCCCAACCAAGCTATTTTTAGTTTATTTAATTCTGTAGTGACCAGGGTAGATACACTCAAATCCCTTGTTATTCCATAGCCCAGAAAAGCAATTTAGAATTTCTGTTGATTTTTTCAGTTGTATGGAGTAAAAATATCATCATTTGGGAAACCACAAGTCTTCATAAGTCTTGCTTCATCTAATATAGAGTCATTGCCAGCTTTTTTCCCCCCCAGAGAATGCAGGTTAAAGTGCAAGCTTCCAAGCAAAAGTCTAGTTTTACTCTAAGATTATCTTAAACCAAAATATTTATCAGATTACTTAAGTCAGCAGAATTTATTTTATTTTGTTTATCTGGGAAATGAAATGGAGGTATAGTAAATTTCTATTCAAACATTTATGTCTGCAAAAAGGAAAACTAAAGTTCAGACCTAAGCCCACACCTGAATTCCATAATGAAATTGTCTCGTGAACTCACATCATTTGCAGAACTCCATTATTAATGACAACTGACTCTAATGCCTCAACCATGAACAGTTTTAAAATTAAAACTTAGATGTTACAACAGCATGCTATACTTTTAAATATATTTAGCTTCTTTGATGAGAAGTGGTTATCAAGAAAATGCTTGCCTCTGTAGTTGACCATGGTGTGTCTGGTCTTCCATCATACTAGTGATAGGAGATCATGCAGAGCTAGGAAAATGGGATTATAGATTCTCAGGGTTTTAATTCCATATGTAGTCTGAATCTGTTCAAATAGGCAACAACCTAATAAGACCAAAAAAAAAAAAATCATGAAAAACAGTCATTTATTTACAACTTAAAAAGAGTTCACTTAGATGTTAGGATTCTTTCTCCATAACAGTTCCATTTCCTAAGAATCCCAGGAAACCATGTTCTTCTCAAGCTGTTGCAAAAGGGTTTCTTTCCTAAGTAGGTGTCTGGAATACTATCCTCTACCTATACAAACCCTTAAGCAAAAAAATGTCCAGGCTATTCCTCAAATATCCACCATCTACTTTCTGTTAAACTTTTAGACACAAAGTAAGAATGATCTTTTTTTCAGAACCTTCTCAATCCCACTTGTAAACAGATCCCTGATGATTCCATAAGTTCTTTAAAATAGTGGTATCCAAAATTTTTGTTATACTTTCCTAATTGCAAAAAATAAATAAGTACGTGTGTGTGTGTGTGTGTGTGTGTGTGTGTGTGTGTGTGTAGTATGCTTGTTTGCTTACTTATAAGTGATATTTATATATATTTATATAATGAACTGTTGAATGTGTGTATTAAAACAAGCTCTTAGCTGGGCGTGGTAGCACGCGCCTGTAGTTCCAGTTACTTGGAAGGCTGAGGTGGAAGGATCGCTGGAGCCCAGCAGGTCGAGGCTGGGGTGGCCGGGAGCGGCCACTGCACTCCAGTCTGGGTGACAGAGTGAGACTCCAACTCAAAAAAACAAAACAAAACAAAAACAAAACAAAAAAAACAAGCTCTAAAAGTAGAAATTTAGTAGAATGAGATTGAAGGTACATATAAATAGATGTCTTCGAGTTTCTCTCCCATTCCACTGTGCTGCAGCAGACCATTGAGCATGGACCTTGGGTGATTGTGCTGCACATGGAGATCATTGACCAGATTCCTTCAACAGAGCTCCTAATTTTAGGGGAAAGCATGCTAAACTGGGAGTAAATCACAGCCACTGAAAGAGAGACATTCCTTTCCGTTAAAGTCGGTGTCTTAATTTAGGAATCGGACTGCTGTTCTCCGCATGTACTTATTTCCTGAGTGTACTTTTCTTCTGGGATGATCTATTTTCCTCATTTTTCTTCCTCTCTGCCTCAATATCCATTGGAGATATTCAAAGGGAGTCATTCCCTTTGAAAATTAAATTATGCTCAGCCTCTGTAACTTTGTATAGTGTGTCTTGGGAACTGTGTTTCCTTCTTAGTGAGTTTGACATTGTAAATGCTCTTTTAATTCATATTACACTACTGTAGGAGGTGATAAAAAGGAACTTATCCAACATCTGCCTGGGTTTCCCTGCTGAACATCATGAGCAGCTGTTGTAGCAGATCTGGAAAACTGCTTCCGAAAAAAAAGTGCTGTGGAAAGTGTTTCCACAGCTCCTTAGAGACCATGGAGGTGGTGTGCTAGAATCAATTATTTCATGGCTGAATTATCCAGTTTGATTCTTTTCTCTCCTATTGCTTCCCTGGTATACCTTACATTACATTTAATCTTTTCAACAGATGTGACCAGGGATTGGAAAACAAAGCTTCAATTAGCCAAGGCGATTGCTTCATATTCTTAGGCCACACCCGTGTATGCGCAAAGCTCTGTGCTAAATTTTATGCTTAATGTGTCTAATAAAAATATTAAATATGAATAACCTCCCAAATGTGTGCTGACATTTAGCCTACATTATTAAGCATGTACCAGAAAAACAGCCCCTCTCATAGATAAAAAGTGGATATTCATGCTAGCAGAAATATAACTTGGTGGGTTTTTCCAAATCAGAATTTCAAAACTTTAATCATGGCATCAGCTAACTTTGGGGATAAGAAGTAAAGAGAACAAAGTTGCTCTAGATTATTTAAAAAAAAAAAAAAAAAAGGAGTTATGTGTTTTTGCTGCTAAAAGGGAGAGGACGAAGTCAAGAGAAGGAAAAGAGACTAGAGCTAGAACTTCAGATACTAAAGGTCTCCTGGAAATGGCCAAGGGACCTGTTTTTCAATCCCTTCCCCCTACAAAACTGACTTTGTTTAAAGTAAGCCCCTCCATCTGCTGAAATCATCAGTAAAGTTTGATTCAAACAAAACACCATCATATGTGAATGTATTTTGATATGGAAATTAGATGAAAGAATTTAAAGGTGCTAAGTTTACATCAGGAAAGAGAAGATATCAGAAGAAAAGAGCAGGCATCAAAGTACATCAAGACAATCATACAATTAAAACAGAGGGTGAATGGATGCCCAGGGCAGGTGGTGATCATGAAAGCAGAGGTCCAAACTTTTTTCCCAAATTCTTGGTAAGGATATTAAGTTTTCAAAATCATGGACTGCAGCTTAAGATAATGGAAGTAATAAATCATAAAATATCATAAAAAGAAACTGATCCTAGGGATTTCTGAGTTTTAAATATTGACCAATGTCCATCCAAATCAAGGCAGATGATAATCTGGCATGTCTCATACAGGCAATACTAAGGAATTGTTTTCAAATAAGTGTACCATATGGGTGTCTACACACACTGAGGAGTTTACACATTAGAGAAAGCAGAGTGGTGAGAAGATTCAAAACCATGTCTTCTGAAACAGCATTACTGGACGCTTAGCATCAAAAAGAAATGCATAAATGACAAGTTAGCAAACTTTAAATATTTGAAAGTTTGTCATGGGAAAGACGAATTAAATAGTTTCTGTAGGTACCATGCCTGAATGATACAAATAAGACGAATAAGTACAAGACAGAAGATGATCTTTCTGTATAAGGAAAATTTCCTACTGTCAAGGCTATTCCTAGATGTAAAGAATTGTCCCAAGAGGCAGTGAGATAGTTGTCAATGGTGGTAAATAGACAGAGGCTGAAGAATAGAGAGCTTTGTTTTGGGGCTTGTTTGCCATCAGTCTTCTTTTTTTAAAAAACAAAATTAGATGCTCAATATGTAAAACTGGTAAAGTAGAGCTCCCCATTGAAGAATCCCAGAGCTCTGCTGGTTTCTCCTCCTTGTCTTTGTACTCTCCCGTTTCTCAAATGCTCACACACCATGGTGGCTTCAGAGAAGACTCCGTCAAGAGCAATACAAGGATCACCAATGTAACTTTTGGCCAATCTTCTGATCTTTTTTATGATCAACAAGTGGTAACAATGTTCCCACCTTTTTCATGTTGTTTTGTCTCATCCAGCGCCCAAGTGCGGATAACTTCTCACATCCCTAGTGCACTCTAAGATCTGAATCTGTTCAACAAGAATCCATTCCTTTTGTTCCACTTCATTCACTTACTCCTTTGACCACTTTCCCAATTAGAGGTGAGACAAGAGGATGCATGGGTGATTTCACTGAAATATCTGGTGTCTTATTAAAAGGTGTTTCAGAAAGGTACTACACTAAACTGTATTTAACTTAAGTGTTTAAACTTTAGACTTCCAAGTGAATTCACATAGCTTCATCATATAAGATATACAATAATCCTGTGAGGTAGAGGTCCCCCCCCATTCACTCACAGAGAATTAGATGCTCGGGAAGTTTCAGTTATTTAAAATATTATAAATTATTGAGTAATTATGGCAGGATCTGAGCTCCAAATTCCTGATTTCATCTATTAACTGGCTATTATCCTGGCAAGCAAAATACAGTCTCTGACTTATATCTTATTCCACTGACTACCTCATTCTAATTTAAACTAACATCTTCAATTTTGAAAAGAAGAATAAATTCTCAAGTCAAGGGTAAATTGAATCCTGGAATAAACAACTCAAAGCTACATAGACCATAATGTCTGTCCTTTGGGGCTGATTGGACCAGTTCAGGCAAGGAAGAGGCTCAGATCAATGACGACTCACTCTGGGACTAACTCCTCAAGCCACCTTTCTGCTTAAAAATAAACTTTGGAGTGTCAACTACAGAACTGACTACAGAGTACATATATTCATGTGAAAAAACTGTCTGAGTGGGATACAGTAGATTGAAGCTCATGATTGCTACAGGAGCATGAAGCTATGCCATCTCCTGATGTACTTTTCCAATATTACACCAACTCCACAGAGGAGAAGACCTACATGTATAGGGACATAAGCCAGGTACCAGGAGCTGACTGCAACCACAACAGGCATCTTTTCAGAAACATGTCTGAATTATCTGGGGGAAATCATAGCAGTCAGTGAGTGCACAGAAGAAACAGAAACAGAAAAAAGGAGAGAGAAGGACATTTGTGTGAACTCAGAAATTCTTCAACTTGTTTTGTGCCAGAGTGACAAAATTGAACAGATTGAAGCACAAAATCAATGTTTTGTTATTAATTCACACCCACACTCTAAATTAAGATGTATACAGTGGGGAGGTAGGTTAGTCTGAATTCATTTCTGCTATTTTTGATATTCTCATCTGCCAAAGAAGATCACTACTGACCTCATCTTCACTTCCATTTTCAGGTACTTGGAAGATTAATGTTTGTAGAAATATGAATAAACTCATGCTAAGAAAACAACCTTTTAAAAAATAATGGATCATATTAACTTTTGACTGAAATTTTCTCATGATTTCCATAATTTGTGAAACTAATTTTTAAAATCCAGTTACATTTTTCTACAGTTCTGTAGCCTCTTATAAGTTAATCTGATTGACTCAAAATTATCTGCTTGGTCTCAGTTATCTAAATAGCAGTGAGCTTCATGACTCAGTCTCAAACATTAAAATAGATTGAGTATAAGGTTGTTGTGTGCTGACTGATTTTTGAAAGGAATACCTTTTCTGACAAGGAAAAGGTAATGCAATATTTTACCAAGTGAAAAGTTAATCTCTCCTAAAAGTTGGTTAGAAATAAATGTAGATTCAAGATGCTTTGGCTTAATGATTTCAAACTTTATTTCTCATGGTCCTGAATTTCCTTAAAAATGCCTTAGGGATTTCCTCAGATGTGAAAAAAGAAGTTAAGAGGTCAGAAATTCTCATCCCCTTTCAAAACAAATAACTTCTATTTTCCCCTGACTATAGATATTTTGTACCCTTTGAAAAAAATTTAATGGATAAGAATGTTCCGAAGCTTCAAAAAGTTTGAAGAGTACCAATATGACTATTCCTTAGTGATAACTACAGAAGAAACGAAGGGGAATCTAATTTATTTTCTTTGTGGTCATTGCCTCTCTGGTGCAAAACTTTTAATAGCTTTTGCCTGCTTAATTTGGCTCAAGTTCCCAATAAAAGCATTAAAATTCCCAATGAAAACATTCTGCATTATCTTTCTAACTTTGTCTATCATGTTCCTTTATCCCATGTTCGAGTCAACCTGGAATGCTTGCTCCAAGACACAGCTCTCACTCACACACATTCCTGCCTTTACTAATGCTATATCCTCAGCTTGTAACAGTTCCCAGGCACTTGTCTCCACCTATCAACGTTCTGCTCCTCATTTCTTCCCAGTCTGTATGTCATCTTCTGCATCACACCTTGGACATCTTTCTGCAAGCTACATTTCATCCTCCCACAGAAACTCCCCAGCACTTTTGACATTTTTTATGGAACCTCATATTCTGTTTTATGAATCTTTCCTTTTTTTTTTACTTTTGAGTCTGAATCTCGCTCAGTCACTGAGGCTGCAGTGCAGTGGTATGGATCACGGTTCACATTCTTGACCTCCTGGGTTCAGGCAATCCTTCTGCCATAGCTTCCCAAGTAATTGGAACTAGAGTTGTGCACTATCACACTTGGCTAAATTTTGTATTGTTTTTGTAGAGACAAGGCATCTTTATGTTGCCTAGCCTGGTCTCAAACTCTGGCCTCAAGCAATCCTCCCACCTCAATCTCCCAAATTGCTGGGATTACAGGCATAAGTCATCACATCTGACTCATACGTTTTTTCGATCACTTGTCCTATTTTTGTCCGTGTTCATTTTTAAGGAAAGAATCTTCATGTCTGCTTCACTGTGTGTCTTCCACTGCCTTGCAACAGAGTTGGTGCTCAGGTAATTTGGTTGAAATTAAAAGATAATAGTGGTCTCAGTGGGTCATTTGTTGGATTGAATTTTTTGTCATTGAGAATATTTAATATTTCCAGATTATGCAGGCTGTTATCAGTCATCTTGAAAGGATAAATGCTCTTTTTCTTCATTTACTGGAAATGCAGTTCCACTCACAGAGGAACCAGAAATAATCATTGTCTATAAATATGTACTCATCTCCTACTATTCTCAGCAACGCTCACTGTTCTGAATACTGGCCTCATTGCTACTTTTGTAAACACAAACACACAACATTCATTTTTGCCTCAGGGCCTTTGCAATTTTCCTCAGCTTGGTCTGTTTTTTGCCCTCAGATCAAATCACTGCTCCTGCAATACAGTCTCAAAGAAGTTTTCTTTAATCCCTTGTCTTAAAGGGCATCCCACTGTCCTCCATCTCTATAACCCTGGTTTATTTTACTTAGTATTATATAATATCATGCTTTTATTTTTTATATTTTTTTCAGGTAATTTCTTTATATTTATTTTTAAATTGTGGGGTACAATTCAGGGTTAGGTGTACATATATCCATTGTGCAGGTACCCTTGTCGATGAGGTGTGACCCCCTTCCCCAGCCAGTTTCCCACTACTGCCAATTCCACCTCCCCGCCCCCCCACGTCCCCGCAGTTTCCTGCTACTGTCAACACTTTTCTTCTACTATTACGATAGTTGTTCAAGGTCCACTTAAGAGTGAGAACAAGTGATACTCAGTTCTTTGTTTCTGTGAAAGATCACTCAGTATTACAGACTCTAAGTCTACCCAGGTTGCTGCAAATTTCATGATTTCATTCTTTATGGCTGTGTAATATTCCATTGTGTATATGTACCACATTTTTTTAATCCAGTCCTCTTTTGATGGGCAGCACGGTTGGTTCCATGTTCTTGCTATTGTGAATTGAGCTGCAACAAACATACATGTGCAGGTATCTTTTTTATAGAGTGATTTGAGTTATCCTGAGTATATTCCCAGTAGGAGGATGTGGGGTCATATGGAAGGTCAGTTTTTAGAACTTTTAGGAATCGCCACACTGTTTTCCACACAAGCCGTTCTGGTTTACAATCCCACCAACAGTGTAGAAGTGTTCCCTTTTCGCTACATCCTCTCCAGCATCTGTTATTTTTTGTTATTGATGATGGCCATCCTGACTGGAGTTATGTGGTATCGCAGTGTGGTTTTAACTTGCATTTCTATGATGACTAGTGAGGCTGAACATTTTTTCATGTATCTGTTGGCTGCTTGTATGTCTTCTTTTGAGAGCTGTTTATTCATATCTTTTGCCCACTTTGTAATGAGGCTGTTTTTTTCTTTTCAGAACGTGTGAGTTCCTTGTAGATCCTAGATGTTAGGCCTTTGTCAGACATACAATTGGCAAATATTTTTTCCCCATCTGCAGGCTGTCTCCCTGCTCTCTTGATGGTTTCTTCAGCTTTGCAGAAGCTCGTCAGTTTGATGAGGTGCCACTTGTCTATCTTATCTCTTATGACCTGTGCACTTGGGGTTTTGATCAGGAATTGGTTGGCAGTTCCAATTTCCATAAGAGTGCCTCCTGAATTTTCTCAGGTTGTTATAGTTTGAGGTTTTACTGTTAGGTCTCTTATCCATTTAGAGTTAATTTTTGTGTATGGTGATAAGTAGGGGTCCAGCTTCAATCTTCTGCATGTGGTCATCCAGTTTTCCCAGCATCATTTACTGAATAGTTACTCCTCTCCCAACTGGTTAGTGGTGGAGGCTTTATCAAAGATGAGTTGGTTGAGAAATTGAGGTTTTGCTTCTAGAATCTCAATTCTATTCTGTTGGACTATATGCCTGTTCTTGTGCCAATACCAGGCCGTTTTGATTATTGTAGCTTTATAATAAAGTTTAAAGGCTGGGAGTGTGATACCTCCTGTCTTTTTTTTTTTTTTTGCTGAGGATTATTTTGGCTATTCCTAGTCATTTATGTTTCCATATGAATTCCTGTATTGTGGTTTCTAGGTATGAGAAGAATTATATTGGTAACTTAATGGATATGGCATTGATTCTGTAGATTGCCTTTGATAGGACGGACATCGTAACAATGTTGATTCTCCCTCTCCATGAGCATGGAATATTTTTCCGCTTGTTTGTGTCATCTTGGATTTCTTTAAGCAGTGTTTAGTAATTTTCATTGTAAAGGTCTTTCACTTCTCTGTTAGGAAGATGCCGAAGTATTTCATTTTTTTGTCACTATGCTTTTTATTTGGGTTTCTGTTGGTTTATTATCAGTGTATAGAAATGCAATTGTCTTTTGCACATTTATTTTATACCCTGAGAATTTGCCAAAGTCCTTTAACAGTGCAAGGAGGTTTTTGACAGATTCTCTTGGGTTTTCAAAGTATAGAATCATGTCATCTACAAAAAGGGATAACTTGATTTCCTCTTGTCCAATTTGGATAACCCTGATCACCTTCTCTTCTCTGATTGCTCTAGCTAGGATTTCCAAAACTATGTTTAACAGGAGGGATGAGAGTAGGCATCCTTGTCTTGTTCCAGTTTTCAGGGAAAATGGTTCCAATTTCTGTCTGTTTAGGAGTATGCTGGCTGTGGATTTCTTGTAAATGGCTCTTACTATTTTGAGGTATGTTCCATCTATGCCTAGATGTTCAAGGGTTTTTATCAAGAAACGATGCTGGATCTTATCAGAAGCTTTTTCTGCATCAAATGACATAATCATGTGTTTTTTTGCTTTTACATCTGTGGATGTATTTAATTACATTTATTATCTTACGAATGTTGAACCAGTTTTGCATCCCAGGGATGAAGCCTACTTGGTTGTGGTGGATGATTTTTGATATGTGTTATTTAGTCTGGTTTGCTAGGATCTTGTTGAGAATTTTAGCATCTATGTTCATCAAGGATATTGGCCTGTGGTTCTCTTTCTTTTTTGGATCTTTACCTGGCTTGGGTATCAATATGATGTTAACTTCAGAAAATGATTTGGGGAGAGGTCCATCTTTCTTAATCACCTGAAATACTTCCAGTAGGATTGGTATCAGATCCTCCTAGTATGTTTTGTAGAATTCTGTTGGAAAGCCATCTGGTCCAGGGTTTTTTTTTTTTGGTAGTAGTAGTAGTAGTTTTCTTATGACACCATCAATTTCCTGGATTGTTATTGGTCTATTTAGTGTCTCGATTTCTTCTTGTTTTAACCTGGGGAGGTTGTGTGATGTCAGAAAATCCTTCATTTTCTTTAGCTTTTCAAGTTTGTTTCCATACAAGTGTATATAGTAGTCTCTAATAATCTTTTATGTTTCTTCAGGGTCAGTTGTGACTTTATCTTTGGGGTTCTGGTTGTGTTTATTTGGGCTTTTTCTCTCTTTTTCTTGGTCAGTCTGGCTAGGGGATTATTAATCTTGTTTATCCTTTCAAAGAACCAGCTTTTTGTTTCTTTGATTTTTTTGTATTATCTTTTTGCCTTCTATGTCCCAGATTTGGGCTTTTATTTTGGTGATTGGGATACTTCTGCTGAAGTTAGGGTTTTGCTGATCTCACTTTTCCAGCTTCCTTAGGTGACTTGTTAGGCTGTTAACCTGTGATGCTTCCATTTTCTTCGTATGTGTTTGTAGAGACATGAATTCCCCTCTCGCTACTGTTTTCATGGCATCCCAGAGATTTTGGTAAGATGTTTTTTCATTTTCATTTGCTTCCAGATATCTTTTAATCTCTGTTTGATTTCCATGTTGATTCAGGAGTTGCTTAGCATCAAACTGTCTAGTGTCCATGTCTTTGTGGGTTTTGGGGGAACTTTTTTGGTGTTTATATTCATTTTTATTCCAGTGTGGTCTGAGAAGGTGCATGAGAGAATTTCAATCTTATGAAATTTGTTTATGCTTGATTTATGGCCAAGGATGTGGCCGATCTTAGAGTATGTTCCATGTGGTGATGAGTAGAATGTGTATTCTGTGCTTGTTGGATAAGTGTTCTGTAGGTATCAGTTAAGTTCATTTGGTCAAGAGTCACATTGAGGTTCCAAATCTCTAGTTAATTTTTTCTTGATGATCTGTCTTGGGTTGTGAGTGGGGTATTAAATTCCCCAACTATGATAGCGTTAGAGTCAATATCTTTTTTAAGTTTGCCTAGAAGCTGCTTTATGAAAGTTGGTGCTCCTATGTTGGCTGCATATATGTTTAGGATGGATATTTCTTGTTGATGGATTGAACCTTTTATCATTATATAGTGACCTTCTGTATCTTTTTTGATTTTTGATAGCTTAAAGGATATTTTTTCTGATATTAAGATCGCAACTCCTGCTTTCTTTTGTGTTCCGTTCACCAAAACTTTGCTTCCTATCCTCTTACTTTTAGTCTGTGAGTGTCCTTTCTGGTGAGATGAGTCTCTTGGACACAGTATATTGTTGCCTCATGATAGTTTATCCATTTTGCCATTCTATGTCTTTTCAGTGGTACATTTAGTTCCTTCACATTCAGACTAATTATTGAAATGTGAGAGTTTATCCCTGCCATGAGGTTCTTATAGAGCTGTTGTTGTTCCTGTTTGTTTGTTATCTTTCTTTTGATTTTTGAGTTGATTCGTATGTGTTTTCAATCTTTTTCCTGCACTCTTGTGAAGAACATTGTCATTCTTTTTTCCCTTTCTTCTGTGTTTATACTTTCTTGAGTGTTTCTTGTAGAATGGGTCTAGAGGCAGCATAAGTTCTTAGGGATTGAATGTCCGGGAAAGATTTTAATTCTCCCTCGCTGATGAAGTTTAGCTTCGCTGGTTAGGTTATTCTTGGTTGAAATTGTTTATTTATGAGAACTTTGAAGACTGGGTTCCAAGCTCTCCTAGCCTGAAGTATTTCTCTGGATAGATCTGTTACTATTTTAATTGGTCTTTCCTGGTAGGTAGTCTCACCCTTTTCTCTTGCTGCCTTTAGGATTTTATCTTTTATACCTACTTTGCTTAGGTGAATTGCTACATGTCTAGGAGTTGTTCTTCTTATTTGTTTTCTTGCAGGGGTTCTCTGAATCTCTTGTGTTTGAATGGTCACATCATTGATGAGATGAGGGAAGTTTTATTGAATAATTTCATGGAATATTTGTTCCAGGGTGGTCTCTGTCTCTCTTTCTGCCTCAGGAAGTCCAATTACTCTTAGGTGCAGTCTCTTGAAATAATTACTCATCTCTTAAAGTTTTGTTCTGTCTTTTTAAGCATGTTTTCTATGTTTTAGGCAGTTTGGGTTAGTTCTGTATTTTGGTACTCAAGCTCTGAGATTCTTCTGCTTAGGCAATTCTGTTTTCCATGCTTATCAGTTTGTTATTTATTTCATTCATAGTATTCTTTACTACTGTTATCTCAGTTATCAACTCCTTAATTTCATCTTGTCTCTACTCTGTTCATTTTATTCTTTCTATTAATGTCTTGATATCTAGGTTTGTAGTTTGAGAACAGGCATTCTGGGGGCCTTTCAATGTTTTATGTTCCAAAGTCTGTTTTCTCAGTGTCTGTGTGAGACCCATATTCTTCTTTTGATTTTTCTTCATTTGTGTAGATTTTCCTCCCTCCCTCCTTCCCCCCCTTCTTTAATTCTATTGTTCAGTCTCCTATTCTTCCTTATCTGGATTCTCTGGTTTTGCTCAATTCTGAAGCTGGACTGTGGGTCAGCGGCTGTTCTTTTTGCAGTTTAGAGATCTAATTGAGGGGGAAGCTGTGATTCAAGATCTCTCTGCAGATCCCAGTATCCACAGATAAGGGTATGGGCACCTTGGAACCCACTTCCCAGTGCCTTACAATCTGTCCATACAGTGGGGGTATAGGTTTGCTCCCTAGAAGCAAAACGAGGTTAGGAAAAAGGAAAATAATGGAAAAAGGAAGGAGGGAGGGACAAGAGGAAGGTGGAGAGAGAGAAGAGTAAGAGAGAAAACAGATGGACATACCAACTAACAAATGAAAAGAGACATAAAGACAGAAAAGAGTAAAAAAAAAAAAACAACTAAGATATACAAATAATCATACAAACACACAGTCCTACAAAAATCTGTCTATTGATGTACTCTTCCCATACACAAACAAGAAGTATAAAGAATAGAGGGGGGGGAAATCAATAAAATAACAGAAACAAAGCAAGAACGAAAATATTATCAAAAACAGAAAGAGAAAAAGGACTAAAACAAACAAAAATGAGCAAAACAGACAAAAAATAAATAAAAACAAGGAAGCAAACTCATTCTGAGGTCATTCCTGTAAATTCAATGTCCTTTCAGCTCTGATCTCTAGCCCTCCCTTCTGCTCTCAGAACAGGCAGATATGGTTGCTCACAGTTTGGGTCAGATGCCCCAGGCCTACTTTGGAAGGAGGGTAAATCAGATCTGGACTCAGCCAGCTTGCTGCCTGTCAAGTTTGCCACACAGATTTGACCTATCTGTATCCGATACAAGATGGGGAAGGGGCTTCTGTCTCTCCCAGTTTGATGAGATTACCTTAGGTCCCAAGTTGGAGGCTAGGCAGAGCTGAGTGTAGCTGGGTGGAGCTGGATGGGGCAATGCAGATAGCTGCCTGGTCATTAGGTCCCAAGCTGAAGGCTGGGCTGAGCTGGGTGGGGCAATGCAGGTCTCTACCCCATCCTGGGACAGAGAAAATGGCTGCAGTCAGCATCTCCTCACCAGGCATGGAGCACCTCTCTGACTCTCACAAATCCTCTCTCTCCACTGGTCAGATCCGGGGCTCTAGCGGATCTGCTGTAACAGGTGATGGTGTGGACCAGCGTCAGGCAATTAGAATCAGTTGGATTCGGCAGGAGAGTCCCACAAGCAGCATGATCTTGCCAGCACGTCTGCGCTCCTATCTCAGGGTGGTGGGGGCTTGCAGTCACCCTCAGAGGTGGGGCCTGGGTGTATGAACCTGAGTATCCCCCCAGACAAAGTTTCACTCTCCCACCAGTGCATGCCTATTCCCGCAAAGAGTCTTTATGGACATTTACCTTTGCGGAGACTCTCACAGTCCGACCTGTCCGGTGGCCATCTTAAGCTCCACCCCCCATGCTTTTAAATTGTTATATCGGTCCATCTAGCTAGAACCTAAGTTCCATGAAGCCAGGAACTTGGTCTTGTTCACTGACGTAACTCCAGCATTGGAATGGTACCTGGCATAAAAGAATGGCTCAAAAACTATTAAGTAAATAAAAACTAAATAAATTAACATTATAAGGGCTATCAAAGGAGCAATGTGTGATTTCTCAGAAACACTGTTGTATTAAAAAAAATCTAAATTCCATTCCATGTTCTACCCTTAATTAAAAAATGAACTGATATAGTCAAGTAATGCTGTAGTTTCAATATCTGTATTATTCTTTCTTTCTTTTAAGAAATTGAGAAGATTAGACTAAACAGACAAAAATGACAAAATTCTAACTTCCTATGATTTTTTAAAACCAATTGCTGTTTTTTTTTTAAGCCAGTGGCTGTTCCTTCAGTTAGACTCCTAGCCTCTCCTTATGCAATGAAGACTTGTAGGCTGCTAGCATACACGGGGGAAGTCAGCTTTCAGAAAGAATTGTGACATAGACAAGAAGTGACCAGAATTCACCCTGGAGCTGTTGATATGTGTAAGGCAGTTTAATGAAATGACAGCTCTTGTTTTGTAAAGCAGCTAATGGACTTGACAAGAATCACAGTTTTCATGCAAGGGCACTAGCAGTCTAAATAATGAGTCTTTAACTCACTCACCACGACTGTCATATCCTCAAGATGCATTTGTTAGGATCTGTATTGGGCCAAATGCTCAATAAATTCAATAATCTTTTCACTAAGTAAGTGCCAGCTTACTTAGTGAAGCACTGAGTACTTAGCACTAAGCAGTGCCTAGTGTATGGTCTTATTGGATTGTATTAGCTGTACTTAAGCAATTAGAAATTGGGCAATTGTTCCAAAAATGTGAGAAAGAATGGGAAATTAGAACTAATTGGTTGTTTTTCTGGACTGGGATGGGGCAACAAACCTGACTGAGATACAAAGCCAATTACAAAATTCACTTAAGTGTAACAAATGAAGTTCTGAAAGACTAAACTATTAATTAAGGGCAAGAACATTAAAATGAAAAAGATGACCATTTAGCCTTAGTCCAATGATGCATGTCTCTTGCCAAGTAAATTGGCAATAGGCTTTTGGGATGAAGACCTTGCTAGACTCTGAAGTACTCACACAGGCTGGAGCAGGAGGCATGAAGTTAAGCAGTCCAACTTTCGTGGCTTCTTGACTTTCTGGCTAATTCTCAGCATCAGGGATTTTTTTCCTGTGCAAGTTCCTACTTGCCCACAGGTCAAGGACTCGAAAAAAAGCGGACATCAAGCAAGGCAGAATTAAATAAAAACTGGAATTAAGACTCAGAGCAAAATCTCTGCATTTTTTAGGCTCCCTGAACATCATTCCTAGACAAGACCACTTTAAGGAACAAGACCACTTTAAGGTAAATAAGTATCTGTGTCGATCTCTCTTTCCTATGAGTGACTACTGTCACTCAGGCTCATACTGCTCTGCTATTCCTTATTTCATGTCTTGGCACTCAGAAATATTACACGTTCTCAAAGGTGGCTTTCTATAGTGTTTTAACTATGCATTCCACAGTGCCTTAAGTACCCTCCCATAACAACTGATTATTCTTTCAGTCTTACCCTATGACATAACTTCCTTGTGATTGTCCACTCATTCTTTTCTACTTGTCTATGTGACTGTTCTTTGTTACATGATAGCAAGTGATTAATATGCAAATATACAAAACTTTAATACAAATAAGATCAGGCACATATTGAACTTCCATGAACCTGAAGTCTAAGAGTTTTTCACTATTTTGATCATCGTCAAACAGTGCTCTTTTCAGCAACCCATACTGATACTTTAATGGGACAGTTCAGTTGTATCAGTTATTTTGAATCCTATAACCAGAATTTTTAAAGATCCTGGCAGACTTGAGGGAAGAACAAACCTCTTTTTTCCTATGAGGAAGAACAACTCTGTTTCTAGCAGACAGAAGGATAAGATATGGGTAATATGTGAACATCACTGTAGGCATAATCTTCTTAAGGATATAATCTGTCTCAAGCTATACCTGGCATCTAGCAGAAAGCAACCTACTAGAAAGAAGCATTGGAGGATCAGCCAGCTCTGAGTTTATATATTGGCCTCATTATTTTCTTGAACAGCTATTTACCTCCACTTTGCCTCAGTTTCTTTATTTATAGAGATAATAATACCTACATTTTGGTGATAATGCAAAAATTAAAGATATTGTATTTACATATACACACTGATCCATCACAGAAACAAAGAATCAAATACCACATGTTCTCACTCATAAGAGGACTTTCAACAACTCTCATAATACTATAAGAAAGGGATTGGAAGCAGTGGGAAACTGCGAGGGGAGGGTAGGGGCAGGATTGGCAGTAGTGGGAAACTGCCAGGGGAGGGGGGCACATCTCATCAACAAGGTACAATCAGGGTACCTGCATAATAAACATTCATATACCTAACACTGAATTGTACTCTACATATTTAAAATAAAATTAAAAAAAGATTCTGACATGCAATAGGTGGTCAACAAAAAGTTAATTTTTAAAAAATTTTTGTTAAAATGCAAATGGAATGTTTTCTTAGTAATTGTGAAGAATGAATTGTCACCAAGCTACAATTAGCAGCTTTTTCCTGGTCACACACATCCACCGAGACAAAATAACAATAACTGTGAAAAATTTCAAATTTGGATCTGCCAGAAAATAAGACATTTTGAACAACACTTTCCCCAAATCAGGTATACTTTCTGCTATACATACACACACATATGTTGAAAATTTATTTTTTAGGTACTGAGATCATATAAACTACAGAGAAGTACAGCATCACCCTTCCCCCAGCTACCTGCAATGGTGACCTGACTACCTCAGAGCCTCCAGAAAGATCCTCCCAGAAGCTGTTCCCTGCCTCACTCAGTTGTGTGGCCTCTGATCACTCTGCTGCCAGTCAGCATCCACGAGGTTTCCTGGGCAGAGGGCCTCAACAGGTTATGTCATTCTTCTCATGAGTGGCCAGACCTTATGCTGAGGGAGAGGCCATACTTTCCTTTGCTGTTTCTATTATTTTATTCCCCACAACACAATCCTACAAAGCTATATGGATATTAATAATTTTTCCCAAACATTGCAATCATTTGGATGAACCATAGCCAAGAAGAAAAAATAATGGTTTTCCATAGTTCTGGGGAAGCATCTGAAAAGGTGACCTCTTACTGGGATATTCTCCTGAGGATACCCATCTGCCTAACCTTGCTTCCCTGATCTTAGGATTCCTCTCTTTCTGAGATCATTTCCTTCTCCTTAGCTGCACTGTGCACACTGATAACCAGCTTCTTGGAACTCTATCCACTATAGTAATGGCAGCAATAGGTTCTGCAGGACTGGACTAGTAAGTCAAGGTTATGAACAGAGGAAGATCAGGCTTCATCAGTTTTGTTACAGTTGGTCATTGATCTCTCAAGTCTCAGGAATAGCTCAAAGGCAGACTTTGCCCTCATATAAGTGGACAGCATCCTCTATGACTGTCAAAGAAATACTGTGTCTGCTCCTCCTTTGAGATTTTTCTCCCTGTGTGACTTATAGTCATACCTACTCATCGTCCTAATTTTCCAGTGAATAATTGCTAAGACAAGTACAAATTCATGCAAACATAAATGATGTAATTTATCAGAATAAGTAATAATTATCAGTGATAGTGAAGCCTAAACCTATAAAAAGGAAAAGAATATTTGCCTTTCTAACTGTCCTTTGTATTTCAAGATGCCACTCTATGCAATGGTGTAAATGTTTCACATACTTTTGCACAAGTAATTATATCCTCATTTCAAATTTTTCCTTTTGGGGCTTTTCTGCCTTATTTCTCTTCATGGACACTACCATTGGCACAAAAGGACTGGACAAAGGCTTAAAATTTTTATTTGATAGAATTATATTCAGTACTTTGATATAGACACTCATGCCTCTCGATTGTTATTTTGGATGGGGGTGGGGGAGATATATTGTTCTTTTCAATTAGAAGAATACCTAAAGAGGTTGATTTTCTTCTAGAAGTTGGTCTTTTTATTGAAAAATACAAATTGTATATATTTATGGTGTACAACATGATGTTTTGATATATGTATACATGGTGGCTAAATTAAGATAACTAACATACGCATTCCCTCACATACTGATCATTTCATTTTTTGTGGTGAGAACACTTAAAATCTACTTTCTTAGCTATCTCTCTGGGTTGACTTTTTTCTTATAGGCTTTTTATTAGCAAATTGCTTTTTCCAGATTTAGTTTAAACTCATACTGACACCAAATGAAAATCTCTTTTCCCTTTAAAAATGTTATTGATGTACCCATTGGAATAAGCTGGAGCACAAAGTAAAACAAATAGCCTTTATTGCAAAATAGTCCACGCTTTTAGGCAAAGACTAAAAGGAATAAAAGGATTTCCTGGGTTCTTTCAAATTGGTCCCACAATATCTATCCTGGTGCTCAAACGCTTTCTAAATCCCCTTTAAGTGCATTTTAATCCTACTAAAATGGAGCAACAAATTAAGGCATTGTACGTTTTCCTCCATCTATGCATTTGTCTGACACGAAGCACTAGACATCCAAGGTACTAGACATCCAAGTCAGAGCGATTAGAGAACCAGCATCTGAACAGGCAGTAAGAACAACGGGGGAAAAAATGTAACCTAATGCTTAAGTTTTAAACTTGAAGCATTACTGCCCGCAGTTAACAAGATGCACAGTTGTGTAGAGCAAGGAGAGGAACGTTTTCCAATTCACTTAAATATCTATTTCCACAACATACATAATTGAATTACATATCTGATTAAATCAGAAAATGGAAAAATCTTTGGATAAACAGCATCTTGTGCTGACTACCTTAACGTGAGCTCACTTGCTACCTCACTGCCAGCTTTAATACGGCAATTAGTGCCGGCAAAATTCTATTTGCTTATAGACCTAATTAGAGATCAAGAGAGTGGCTCACTTTTGATAATTGCATGGCTGTGGCCCATCTATCAGCCATTGTTAAATTGTTGTTATATTAATGTAAAGCTTATAATCACTGCTGTTCCAAATTGAATAAAATGTTCTTGCCAATTCTCCAATGCAATTAATTTACATAAAAGCCTCTGGAACCAAAATTAAAATGATATACATCTTTGCAAAGCCTTCAGTTAAAACAAAGCTAAGTAATAAGGAGCTCATACATCTTTTCCCCCTGCATTTTTATGTTTACTGAAGTTAATGGCCAAACAATCATTAAAATGTGCCTAAAACTAATTAAAATTGTTGTGCTCATACCTCATTTACTATGTACTCTAATTTATTATTCAAGGCATTAATATTTTAGACTCCTTATTCCAGAGTCCAAGGAGATTCCAGTGAGTGGAACAGGAGGTCAGCACTTTCCCCTTCCTTCCGGGAATCTGCATATAAATCACATTAATCTTGCTGTGGTGTTTGATTTTGGCTCAGAAGAACTGATGGCATAGCTAGACTCATCTGTTTTGTTTCTTATGTTTTAACTAAATAAATAAAATCAAACACAGTCATGTATTATCAGAAGATTCGTAGAAGGTTGCAACCAAGGTATATTGCATGATAGATGCCACGTTTATATCATCTCAAAGATGAAGAAACAAAAATTGGGTCTATGCTGTGTGCTAGGCACTTCCTCGTTAAGACAAGCAGACAGATATAGTGGTGTGGGACCAGAGGGCCATTCAATTTTCATAGTAAATATACAATTGATACAACCATTTGTAAGATAAGATTACACAGGTAAGATTATACAGTCTGTGTGCATGATAATAAATGTCATATTAACAATGCAATATGTTTTCTGTTAGTTTCATAGTATTAGTCTAGTTATGTTACTAAATTATCAATACCTACTATTTATTAAAAGACTACTCTGAAGCAGTGTCTCTTACATAATTTACCCAATTTAATCTATATAACCATACTATTATTGTTGCCATTTTAATGTTTGATGAGAAACAGAAAGTGCAGAAATATTAAGTAGTTATCTCAAGGTTATACGCTGTAGATAATATAGCAGGAAATGGAACTCATGCGTATGTTTCTACAGTTTATGATCTTTCTGTTAGACTACGCTGACCACTTTAAATGATTTTGACTCTTCTGGAGCTGATAGGTAACTGCTTCTTCCACACACATCTCCTATATAATTCACCTTCACATACTTTGTTTTTCATTGCTTTCTTATTATCTCTTTGCCACAATATAAGCACAATACAGACTTTAAAACCAGCATTTTGGCTGGATCAAAACAAATAGAAATCCTCTGCTATGAAAATTGCTGCTAGAAACTTTAGACTGATAAAATCAGAATATTTGGTAAATCTTTGGTTTAACCTGAAACCAGTCTTACTTCTCAATTGACTGAAGGAAGTTTCAGACCAACTTAAGGTAAAAGATGGAGTACAGAATGTACATTTTTCTTGAAATCCATTTCTGATTTTTGGTCTTTTGACTTTCAAACTGTGTGAATGAAAACAAATCAATACTTCATAAGGCCTATTTTCATCATCTGTAAAAAGAAGATGCTGTACAGGAAGTTCCAAAACCTTTTTTGCAACTTTATTATCTGTGGTTTTATTTGGAAGAACTTGAACCTAGAAAATGATACTTGGAGCTCATCAGGTTGAAAATGGAATGTAAATGGGCTCTAGAATTTGGTTCTAAAGGAAATTGGGAACTGATTTTTTGGCTAATATGGGTCATATGTTCATTTTTTTAAAAATATCTTTAAGAACAGAATAATTATGTCAAATAAAATTGTCTGTTTATATGTGTTTATAGTCTCAGTATAACGAATAGGTATGGCGGAAATAAGTGTGGGGTGGGGATGTAAGTGTGAAAATATTCTAGGAATGTCATAGTCATAACCCCTCCCCCCTTATCTCTACAACAAGAAATTCTGAAAAAATCCTAGGTTTCTAAAGACCACTGCCAAGGAAGGGAGGGGGAACACAGTATCAATAAGGGTGCATGATCCTATTCCAGGCTAAGTGAGGTCTAACGGTAGGCCAAACTTTACCTGTACATAAACCACTTATGTATCCAATCCTGACTTGTACCCCACATATTTAACATGAAAAATTCCTTTAATAACTAATTATTTTAGTGGGAGAGAAGAAAAAGGAAGAGAAAGAGGGGGAGGAGGAGGAGGAACAGAGGAAGGGGAGAGAAAGAAACAACTAAAGAAAAGGAGGTATATGAAGGTTCTTGGAGAGCTTTCTACAAACATAGGTTACAAAAAAATGAAAGAAGTTAAGAGAATGATAAAAACAAATCAAGGAGAATTACAGACAAGTGCATCTTACTGCTAAACCTGACATGTGTCAAGAATAAAGACAGTATCTTCAATTCTATGTGCAATGCTGAGTGGGTTACCAAGGGAAAACCCACTCTGAGCTGATGGAGGACAGGCACGTTTGCAGCAATGCTAGAGGTGTTCAGAGAGAAGAAGGATGACTTCCAGCTGTGACTAATCTATGACAGGCATCAGAATAAAACCAATAACTGCTTTAGTTAAGGAGGCATTGGAAAATCACACTGGACAATATGACTATTTTGAAGAGATGGGATGAGTGCCTTGCAGATATTTAACAAGAGTATAAATGATGTTCTGGCAAAGGAAGAAGCTGCCAAACCAAAGAAAGGAGGGAAAAAAGCACAGTATGCATCTGGGACAGCATATTGATTTTTTCTGGAGTAGAAGGTACATTTACTCATTCAACAATTAATTATTGAATACTCAAATGTGCTAGACTCTGTTCTGGGTGCTGGAGGTACAATAGTGGATAAAACAGATGGAAAACTTTCCCATGAGGTGACTGAGGTGACAAATACTACACAGGATATATAGTTGGAAGTACATATTACAGCAGAAAATTATCAAAAGAAAAAGAACACAAAAAATAGGAACATGAATGTTGAAGGTGAAGAGTTGAATGGGAGATGTCATTGAGAAAGCTACTTTTTAATTTTAGAATCATGGAGTACATTTGAGGATTTGTTACATAAGTAGATTGTGTGAAGAAGTCTAGGCTACTGAAGAGTCCTCCTACACCCCAGTAGTGGGCTCAATACTCAGTGTGTGGTTTTGTATTTCTTATCCCCACTCCCTCCCTCCCTCCTTTAGCAGTGCCCAGTGTCTTTTCTTCCCACTCTTGTGCCCATGTAGGCCTAATGTCTAGTGCCCAGTTATGAGTGAAACATGTCATATTCAGTTTTTTTGTTTCGACAGTAATTCACCTAGAATTATGGTTTCCAGATGTATCCATGCGCTGCAAAGAACATTTTGTTCTTCTTTATGGCTATGTAGTATTCCATCATGTATATGTACCACATTTGCTTTATCCAGTCCACAAGAAGGTGACTTTTGAGTCAAGGTCTGAGCTAAGCATATGGATGCATTGGTGAAAAATATACTATTCAGAAAAAAATATATAGAAAAACAAACAAACAAAAACAAACAAAAAACTAGTGCAGAGGCCCTAAAGTGGAAGCAATCCAGAAATAAGACTATATTGTGCCTGGACAATGAATGGTGCCAACAAATCAACCAGTTGCCAGTTCAATGTAGGGCCTTATAGAGGTTAGTACGTGCATTGACTTTTACTTTGAGACAATTAGGAAGCCATCAAAGGTTTTGACCAAAAGAGAAACCTGATTTGATTTGTATTTTTAAATAATCAAACTGTCTATTGTGTTGAAAGAAGATAGCAGGAAAAAGAACAGAATCAAAGAGATCAATTATATGATTATCCTTTCTTTTAAAGGTTTTTTTTTTTTTTTTGTAAAATAAAAGCATGTTTGAAGGTGATATGAATCATCTAGTCAAGGTAAGATTAGAAGAATAAAATAAAATCAATTGTAAAGATACTAAGTCTTAGGCTGATAAATTTGAGTCCTGACTCATTGGCAATGAGGAGAAACTGAAGTTGGAATAATATGCATAAAATTGAACTTTAGAATGATTAATATAAGAGTTTGTTGATTGAATAAAAAATAAAAAACCAGTATGGTTAAAAAATGAGAGCAATAGAGATTCGTGGTCTAAATTAGGGTCAAAGTAGAAGGAAAGCAGAGAGGGAATGCAATTTAAATAATGCTACAAAAACAGAATCCAGCACACATAGTAACAAATAATGTTTGTCAAATGTGAAGGGGAGTAAAGAGTCCAGGTAAGAATGAACTTCCACATGTGAATGATTAAGAGAGCAACAATAATACTCAGTGAAATGGGAAGATCAGGAAGGGGTGGGGAGGAGAATGGGATACCTGGTTAAGATAACCAGATGTTATTGAGCTCACATGCTATCTATGTGGAAAATTTCAACAGGCAATGGAAAACAATCACTGTGTTACAGAGAATTAACTTAAGAAGATCCTTAAGCTGCTAGAATTTTCATAAATCATAAAAGGTTCATAAACTGAGTTAAAATAAAAATATAGTCAATGTTTTTAGGCTCATTTCCTTTTAATGCAATTTTAAAGGCACTGAATGATGAACATGAACAATCATTTATGCAAAAATTTCTTTTAATACTTTCTTAACAAGCAAAAATCTTATTTTAAAAAATAAAATAATATTTTCTTAAGCTACATTATCATTTGGGAAGTAAGCAGAAATATGCTCTAATTAGAAACATAGGATACTTTATATTTTGACATTTCAATTCTAATAGACAGATTGTTTCATGTTGTCTGAAATAGGAGGAAATCATTGTCAGTCAGAAATGAAAGAGTAACAATCAACAAAACCTGAAACCTTGAGGATTCACAATAATAGGTGAAAATAATCACAAGCAATCACTGTTCTTGGATATTACTCCCAAATGATTTCACATAAACCTTAGCGTCCACACCTTACCTATGATTTTCTTCAGGCTTTAGTACTTTCCCAGATTTTAGTGTCAGTTCTTAGTTTTCTGTTATCTGACTTTCTCACCACGACTGTGCATTTAACTCTTCAGTCCCAACCTCAGCAATGAGTGTTTTTCTCCCTCTATCCCAACTAATTTTTCACTTAGTCTTTTCCAGTCTAGATAAAGTCTCACTGCTTTATCGGATAGCAATCTAGATAGGATATATTTATTTATTTTTAATTTATTTTTTATTTGTGTAAATTGGGGGGGTACAAGTGCGTTTTTGTTTGTTTGTTTGTTTTGCATTGATATATTACGTAGTGGCAAAGTATAGGGGGGCTTTCTCTGTAACAATCATCCATATAGTGTATATTGTATCTATTAAGTAATTTATCATCCCTCACCCTTCTCCTACTCTTCCACCCCTCCCAGTCCCAATGTCTGCTATTCTACACTCTATGTGTACATGTTATTTAGGTCTTACTTATAAGTGACAACATGTGATATTTAACTTTCTATTTCTGAGTTATTTCACTTAAGATAACTGAATGTACCTGATCTTGTCTAGATAGAACATATTTAAACAACTTAAGAAAATCATCTAATCCATCTGTCAGCAACCTTAATGCAAGAACATTATGAATTATACCTATTGTATCCCAAGGCATAGCAGACACAAAGGAAGAAAAATAGAAGAGAAAAGGCAGGGGAAGGAAAATAAATAAATAAAATGCAAGGAAGCAGAAAGAGAGGAGAGAGAATAAATTAAGCCTGGTCTAAATGTTTATGCCATAGGTCATAATAACCCAAATGCCAATCCAATGACTAGTGCCAATCCGTAATTAATTTTTCAAATGTGTGTGGCATGACAAAATGAATTCAATGTAATGAATTTTTCATAATTTAAATTTGTTAAACAGATAGCTGCCATTTATTCTTAATATATATCCTTCCTACTTTTGTATTAAAATGTTATATAAAAATTATGAAACTAATAATATTGCTTGCTTATTTTTAATTCCTGGCAAAATTAAAAGTGGATAACTATGTATTGTCTGTGTGTATGAGTATGTGAACTTTTTATATTATTTGCTCTGAGAAATTAAAAAAAAAATCTGGCAACCGCTGTCATAAATTAACTTACTTCTGTACCAACTACATCTAAACTGATAGTTTTGGTAGTGGCATCTTTGAATAACTAAAAGAACATAGCCTTGGCACATGTACACTTCAGTGACTTCTTAGTTCACAGCTACTGTTGTCTTTACTTAAGTGACTCAAAGAAATGGAAATAAAGCAAGTTAAACATATTCAAGAGGTTTATAAAATCATTAAAGGGCTTTCATCACTGCAGCTTCTCTAACATCTATAAATCCGGGTATCAGTCTGACCAGTAATCCTTATCCCCAGGGAGGAATGATTTCATATGAGTTTAGTCAGTTCCGTGTATTTTTCTTTTCTCATTTCTACTAATATGCCTTTGTCTTATTCAGCCTGAATTTGAGTCATATTTCTTATGACTGAAATAGTTCTTGCCGGGTTGTCTCATATAAAATTCTCATCTTTTTCTCTCCTCTCCCCCCTTTCCTCTCTAGGTAGGAGCTTCTAGAGAGCTGAATTTTATTTGCCCATGTGTAACTGACCAGTTAACATATCACTGGACCTCCTAATGTTCACTCATTTTCTTCTACTGCCTCAAAATCATTATTCTGAGCAACATCTGTTATCACTTCCCTCTCTTATAATAGTCTTATCCGAGAAGACAGTAGCTTCAGTGCTCAAAGTGTGAGCCCTACAGTTCAATAACATGGATCAACTTCTATTCCAGCTCAATCTTCCTTAGCTATATAAATATAAATGAAAAAGAAATGTGTCTACCTTTCCTTAACACGCTCGCTTCTGACCTTTATGCTGTCACAAGAAGTCAACATTTGCAAAGGCAAAAGTACAAAAAGAAAATCTAGCAAGGAAAGAATCATCTAGTATTTTCACTCTGCCAGAGAAGTATATTTACTCACAGCAACAGCTGACCTTTCTTAGGAAGGACATCTTTAAACAGGTGGTGTCCTGTTAATCATGAATTATCATTCTACTCCTAGCTTCCGGGCCTGCTCTCCTCAAAAACACCCTGTCTATGTAAGAAAGCAAGAGTCTCAGAAATAACGCAGGAACACAGGGTCATGCCAAATTCTTTCTGAATCATTGAATGCTAGTGCTGAAAAGCATTTAGAGGCCACCCAGTGCATCTCCCATGTTTTACAAATAGATTCATTTCAATAACAAGCACTACTTGAGAAGATTTTCCTTGTTTGTTGTGGAGGTGGGGGAGCTGGTTGGGGCGTGAGACTACCACAAAATGTACAGATGAGAAAGGAAATGTACAGATGAAAAAAGTTTCTGTTTTCTTGTAGAAATGATAGCCAGAGCAGTTAAGTGAGTTAGCTGAGGTTATACAGTGTTTAGTGGCTGTGGTATATAAGGTACTCTGATCTTTATTATTACACACTCCTTATCCTTTCCAAAAGGCCTTTTTATTCATCTGCACCAACTCCAAGCATATTGAGAACATCTCCTCTCAGGCTCCTAGCAAATGTTCATTGTATTTTTAATTCATTAATTACAATGAAAGGAAATCTATCTATGTGTCTGAGCTTCAAAACATATTGTAAGCATCATAAGAGCAGAAACCATGTTGTTTTCATTCTTGTGCCCACGACGGCTGATGAACATCCTTGATCATGGCACTCAATCACAGCATCTTTCTGTATCCATGGTTTTGCTTTTCAAGTTTCCAGTTACCTGTGGCCAATTGTCTTTCAAAAAGACTAAAAAATTTTGAGAGAAAGAGAAAGACCACATTCACACAACTTTTATTGCAGTATATTATTTTAATTGTTCTATTTTGTTGTTAGTTATTGATGTTGCCCTTTTACTGTGCCTAATTTATAAAATAGATATTATCATGGATATGCATGTAGAGAAAAAAGATAGTGTATATAGGGTTTGGTTAGCTACAGTTTTGGTATCCACTGGGGGTTCTTGAAAAACATTCCCCACAGATAAAACTACTATACATTTCTTGCCAAATTTGTGTACACTTCTCCTGACTGTAGACACAACCTAACCTATGTGGATGGAGTCGTGTATGGCAGCAGGGGGCATCAGGAAAATATGTAATTGTCAAGACTTGATCTATTGTTCCCAGTGATCTCACAGTTCAGTGATTTGGTGGACTATAGAAAGGTTAGTGTTGAGTCATTACACAACAATAAAATGTAGTGTTTGACCTTGTCTGTCTTGTAACTTTTAACCGATTGATAACCTAACTAATGATTTGCATAGTTTCTCAAGCCATATAAGAAAATATTTAATGCTTAGGAATCACTGTTATTTTTGGCTCTCAGATTATAATACCTTCACATACCATTCATCATTCATGACACTGATGGATAAAAAAAGAATGTTAGGTTCCTTCTTATAAACATATATAAAGGTGTATATACATAGGGAATGTCAAGCTATAGCAAGTCAACTGGTCAAAGAGAATCAGAAATTGTCTAAGCATAAACATGGATTGTCTTAATATATAAACATTTAATTTAATTTTTTTTTTTTAGTTGGGGTCTCACTGTATCACCCAGGCTGGAGTGCAGTGGCACACTCACAGCCACCCCAGTGTCGACCTGATGGGCTCTAGTGATCCTTCCACTTCAGCCTCTCAAGTAGCTGGAACTACAAGTGCACACTACTGTGCCCAGTCAATTTTTGATTTATTGTAGAGATGAGGTCTTGCCAAGTTGCCCAGGCTGGTCTCGAACCTGTGGGCTCAGGCAATCTGCTCTCCATGGCCTCCCAAAGTGCTAGGATTACAGGCTAAGCCACTTATTATTTAACTTTAAAACACTTTTTTTCATTAGAAAGAGTTTTGTAAAAGTATAATAAATTATTTTATTGTCTATAAATGAGACAATCACAGTCAAGATAATTTATCCAAGTCTTTATCACAAATCAAACTAGTTTTCAGGAAACACAAGTTGGTAATAAAAAATAGAAGAATAACATACTAAAAATGCAAAAATACAAAGTTTAGAAAATTTTATTTTTTACAGAAAACAAAGAACAGAAGTAGTCAAACTTTCAGGATGATATCTTAATATTCAAAACTTAACCAACTCTATTTGCTTATTATGGTAGTTGAAACAAATGAACTAGGTGTTTGCTCCTTTGAGCACCTAGGATTTACTGGTTTTTTTTTTCTTTTTAATAGCATCTCCTTTTAATTTAAATATTCATCCTTCCCTGTGACATTTATATACTTAAGGACTAAATAATTTGATCTTTTTACATAACTGGTTTCAGAGATGTTCATACAACCTAAGTTGGACCAATGAAATGGAAACCCAGGGCTTCTATGGACATACTTTCTTTTTCCTTTGTGATACAGTGAAAAGAGCAGGTTTTTCCAAGATCATATGTAGCCATTTTAAGATTATCATAGAAGAAAGCTGATGAGAATGGTATCAACTCCTGGAAATCAAACTAAAAATGTAGAAAGAAAAAACAAATACAGGTCAAGTTAGTGGAGCAGGCACATCAAGCTCCGCCTAAAACTAGACTTAACCCTCAGTTTTTAAGCATATGAGTCCATAAATATTTATTTGTCTCAATTTGATTGAAACTTATTTCCTGAGTCTTGCCAAAATATCATTTATAATACCTAAGGACACCAAAAATATTCATTTTTGTCCTTGTACCTAGAAATGATCAAATGCCTAGAGAATAATTCATGCTAACTACATTAACAATAAACAATACTAGAATAAATACAAGTAGAATAATATATTGGAGCCAGAATCATAATTATTTTCAAATAAAAAATTGTCAAAAGAAATAGGCTTTTGTTTTTTTTTGGTAATCACATTTTCTCCCCTTGAAATCTGTTTGAAAACTCAAATTTTACCTAAGAATGTGCATGTTGATCTTGAACTTGAAATAATGATAATTATTTATATGACTTTAGTGAAGCATTTTCTGACATACATGGATAGAGTATGCGTTCTGGTAAATATTAATAAATACTACAGGAAGAAAAGGATTCTCAAAGTCAAATTAATTTGAGGAATCCCACGTGAAAATAATGTGAAGTGCTTTTACTCTAGGACTTCTCAGAATCTTTACTAAATTAACATGTATTTAAATATTAAAAGGAGGATACATTAGACCAACTGTCACAGGAGATAACCATGTAGGGCAACCCTTATCCTGTTAATATGTATTTTAAAATATAACCTGAGTCCAATCACTCTAACAATTTCTGGTACTTGTACCATGGCCCAGGTCAACATGACCTTTACCAAGACAATTGCAAAAGCTTCATGACTGGACTTACTCTTTCTACTCATGACCTCAAATTATTTATTCTTCACAGAATGGTCAGTGTAATTCTTCAAAACTGGAGTCAAATAATGTCATCCACACAAAATCACTCAAGATTTTCCATAACATAGTAAAACTTAAAATTATGCTATGACATAAGAAACTCTTGAACATCTGCCCTTTACCTCTGTGTCTTCATCTCCTACCACTCTCCTACCTTTTCTGTTCCAGTCAGGCACACCTCCTTGCTATTCCTCACACATCCGTGTGCATGCTTGCTGTAGAGGTTTGTAATAGGTGCTTCTATTTTGATCTTTGTCTGAATGTTCTCTTCCCAGGTAGGCTCTTGACCTGGTCTCTCAACTTATTCTCATTCCTCCTCAGATGTCACCTTCCCAATCCATTCTATCAAAAGTGACATCCTCAATCACTCTGTCTCTTGACCATTTTGTTTTACTTCAAAGTACTTTTACCTACCTGATATTATATATTTATTGGTTTATTTATGTTGTGTTATCTCAATTAAAAAGTAAGTTACATCAAGGTAGACATTTTTTGATTTCTTAACAGGTCTATTGTTGTACCTTTTTATAGGATAAGCATAGGGAAAAAAAATTGTTGAATGTATGAAAGTCAAGGAGTCTGCTTCTTAGAATATCTGAAAAATTATAACAATCTCTTTTTTTCTTGATACCATACTGACCATTCTTTAGTCTATTAACAACATTTAACAGAATATTTCTTGAGAGCTTTTTCTTGCTGATTACAACCATATTGCAATCATGTTTTCCTTGACTAAACAATCACTTTCTTCAAAGGCATCATTACCAACACAGGTTAATTTTAGAATGGATTATTTTCCAGAAATATAATCTCACTTATTGCATGACATTTTAAAAATAATTTCATTTTCTGAGCATAATTCTGAGCACAACTTCATACACAGCCATGCTTATTCACTGAAGACAGTTTTAAGATTTTTGTATGCTCAGCTTAGTTCATAGGCAGTAAGTACTTTGATATACAGCTTTGTAGTTAGTAACTGGCATTTTGGGGGACAGAACTGGAGTTATGTCCTACCTTTTATGTATTATTTAAACTCTTTACATCTTGTGCTTTTCATTGATACATTATCGACAATTTAAAAAATTACTTACATTTATTAGAAAAACAAAATGAAATAGAGCTTTCAAAGTGCTTATCACAGCTCTTGATATACAATAAACACTCAGATGTTAAAAGTTTCACTATTAGTATCACTGTTGAGCCTGAGTATTAATCCACTGATACTTTATCAGAGATTCTTGATGAATAAAGTCTATACTAGTATGATATGATTGTTTATAGTCAATGGAGGAAAGTATTGATTCTAATATAAATGAACCACATTCACCAATAGCAACAACCTGCAGATAAAAACTGAGTGTAGCAATTTTACTCCTACAGATTCTACAATCAAAAATGCTTTGCAAAACCACACTTCTAAATTGGGCTGATAATCATTCTTAGAATCACTAGAATTCTTAGATTTTGTTTCTAGTAAAAAAGTAATGATTTTAAAAATAGTGAAAATGGTAGTGTTTTCCACATATTTAAGATGTTGCATCTTACAAAAGGCCTTCTTACAAAGATAGCACTGGAACATAGGGTTTAAGAATGAAGACACAATATATATAACAAAGAAAAATACCATAAATCTATACAACAAGAGAAATATTGTGACAGAGGTAAAAGAAAATGAAGGTGCTATAAAATAAGGTGAATGATTACAGAAGTAATCAAAACATATTCCACAAAATGTTGCATGGTAGCCAAACTGGGTCCCTGATACAACTCCGTGAATTCCAGTGAGAACAAAAGATTCTGTGCTGTTAGGATGAAATGTGTCTATAGAAATGGAAAAAACTTTTAAAAAGTGTTTTTATTTATTTTTATTCTTATAGATTTGGGGATGCAAGTGCAGTTTTGTTACATGGATATATTGCATAATGGAAAATTCTGTGCTACTAAAGTACCCGCCACTCAAATAATATAGATTGTATCCAATAACGTCATTGTTTATTTGCTTACTGATTCTTCTAAGGTAATTTTGTAAAGACTGAATTTTTGTCAAGTGTGGTTACTGAAGTTTCTATTATGTTAGCTCAATGGCCAACTACCTAATGGCCACTGTGTTAGTCCTTCAGGAGTCCACCAGACATATCAAAATAGAAAGCCATCATAAATGTTTGCTTTCCTTGGCACCAGGAACCTACACAGGGAATATGGACTGTCATATTCAACACTGCCATTGATCCAGGAAGGGTGGTAGTGAAATGTTAATTAAATCACTACAAAGCATTCACAAAAAAAAAAAAAAAAAAAAGAATGAAAACTCTGGAGATCACTTGCCTGGGTTCAAATCTGAATCCTAAGACTTTTCATCTATGTGATCTCAGGCAATTTATTCACTTCCTCGTGTCCTAGTTCTCTCATCTAGAAAATGGAGATGATAGCATCTACATCACCAGGTTATTATGAAATGTAAATCAATTGCTCCTTACAAAGCATTTACTATAAGCCCAGCACATATTAACTACACAATAAGAATATTTAATAGCTCTTATTAACATTCACAATAATTATTTTAAATACTCAAAAAAATACTATAATCCTAACTTTACAGAAAAGGAAACTGACCTTAGAGAGATATTTTGACCAAAATTATAGTACTTACTTTGTGATGGTGCTGGGATTAGAATAAAAACCTTCAGAGGTTGAAGTCAGTGATATTAACACAATTATATTGTCTTTTCTACTTATGTTTAAAAAAATAGTACAGAACACAGATACTAACTTATAGACAATATATTCAGAAGATACCACCAAGGTAAGTGTCTTAGACTATTCGTGTTGCTATGACAAAAACACCTTACACTGAGTAATTTGTAAATAATAGAAATACATTTCTCACAATTCTGAAAGCTAGGAAGTTCAAGGACTTGCTGGCTGTTTTCAAGTTGGTACCCCTTGCTGCATCTCATGAGAAAGGTGGAAGGGGCAAAAAGGATCAAACAGACTCCCTCAAGCTCTTTATAAGAGCAATAAGCCCACTCATGAGTACAGAGCACTCATGATCTAATCACCTCCTAAATTCCCCACCTCTTAATACGGTCGCATTGAGGATTAAGTTTTCATATGAATTTTAGAGTAACACAAGCATTCAGATCTTTAGCAGTAAGTGTTCATCAACATGTACCAGTGTTTCATACCATTTATTAAGATATGAAATATTGTGATACTGGTTAATAAATAGTCACCACTCTGAACTCTTTGGAAGTCCTCTTTCAAGGCCCCTTACCACCATCTCTGGTGCCTTTTCTGCTAATCTACTTCTCTTGGGACTTCCTTCCCTTGGGAAACTCCCACATTTAGTGTTTAAAGGATTAATATCTACTGCAGACACCTTAGGATGCTGTTTGCTGCCTCCTCTATTCTATTTGATATAAGTACAAGTCCTGCTTTTAATATTTTTAAAGTTTACTCTGGATAATAAAGACCTTACAGAGATATTAAGATGATCAAAAATCAAAGAAAGTTGTGTTTATAATAGTAACAATAAACTAGAAGATGCTGCATATAAAATCAACTCCCTTGATTGATTCAAAGCACAAAGACACATGCCCATCAAACAAATCTGAGCATCTCTAAAGGTTATCCTTAAATTATTGTTCCTCATCTTTACATTACAATACCAGTTAAGTAGTTTTAGAAGTCATCAAAACTTATCAATGAACTTGAAATTCTAGAGTGTAGAAATAGCACTCTATAATTCTTGTCAATATCAATCATCTATCTACAAGTAGAGACCCAAAAAAACCCAGAATTATATTTTTGAAGGGTCAGCACCTTGTAGTCTACTCAGAATTTGCTCCTCCAGTTCAAATGGTCAAACAAAGTTTTCATCTGGTAGTTTTGAGAAGACTTGAGTCATGACTTGTGGAAGAAATGTCCTGAGTTGTGGCAAACCAGTGATAGATTCTTCCACCATGACATCACATCCACCCACATCATGCTGTATGCAGCAGTTTTTGACCAAAAGCAACATGAAATCAGTGCCCTACCCTCCTTATTCACCTGGTCTTGCCAAGAGCAACTCTTTTTTGGTTTCCCTGGAAGAAAAAAGTCCTCAAAAGTAAATGTTCTGCCCACATGGGGTAGGTGAAACAAACAAACAAATGAAAAATAGCAGAAGCACTAAAAGGCATCAAAACTGATTTCAAAAACTGTGTCAAGGTGGTGAGAGCAGGGTGGCCTCAAGTTAGAAATGGTGGGTTAAAGCTGGGCTTGTTGGCATGCACCTGTAGTTGCAGCTACTCAGGAGGCTTTGGTGGGAGGATCCTTTGAGTCAAGTGTTCAAGGCTCCAGTGTGTTATAAATGCACCTGTGAATTACTCATGTACTTCAGCCTGGGCAATATAGAAAAAAAAAATTTTTTTTTTTTTTTTTTGAGTTGGAGTCTCACTTTGTCGCCCAGACTGGAGTGCAGTGGCTGCTACCGGCCACCGCAGCCTCGACCTGATGGACTCCGGCAATCCTTCTGCCTCAACCTTCCAAGTAGCCGGAATTACAGGCATGCGCTACCACGCCTGACTGATTTTTTTTTTTTTTTTATTTATTGGTCTCGAACCTGCAGGCTCAGGCAATCCACTCACCTCAGCCTCCCAGAGGCGTGGGATTACAGGCTGAGCCACCAAGCCAGGCAGAAAAAATTTTTAAAAAGAAAAATGAGGAGGAGGAAAAGGAGGAGAAAAAGGAGAAGGAGGAGAAAAAGGAGCAGGAGGAGAAAGAAAAAGACATGATGAGCTTAATGTCAAGGAGATTCAATGAATTGGAGGAATAGGGAAGTACAAGGATGCACATCATTTTCCTCTTCAGAGACCACAACAAAGTCGGAGGTTTTATGGTTTTATTCAATAGGCTTGGTTTTGAGGACAGTCTCTTTACCTTAGAAATCACAGTGTGAAATTGCCTGAGTTAGATTTCTAGGCAATTTTCTTGATAGATGGAAAAAAAAACATTTTAAAAAGAAAAATATAATTCTATATATACTCAAATGATTTTTTTTTCTTTTTCCAATGCTCCAAATTTTGTTCTGGCTATTTATATTTCTAATTTTATTCCCCATTTTACATATTTGACCACATAGAATCTTTAGGAATGGAATAAAATATAGAAAAATATATTATAGTAATGTGGGAAAATGCACATTTCTCGTAACTAAGAAAATAGGTCACTTAAAATGTAATTCAGTATGCAGTACACTGGGGGTACTTTGGATTTCAGCTGTAATGTGTATATTTGCACTTCATCCATACCCATTAAAGTTTATTTACATCTGACTATTATTGCTTTAAAAATAATTATTATTCTACTTCAGAAGGAAAACAACATAAACATTTTGGAAACTGTGTCTTTTGTCATCATTTTAAAGATATTAGCATGAGTAGCTGTGCTTCATAAAGAGATAAAAAAACAGAAAAGAGTTGAAAATGATTGTGAGAAATGGAGAAGAAAATTTGAATTTGCATACAGCTACCCGGCTAAATATATCTTTTGACAGCCTTCTATATTACATTTCTTCATTTACACATAATAAAATGTATTTGTTTTAGGCCATGCTGACATAATACTAACACCACTGGTTTAACAATAGACATTATAGAGGCATTTCCATATATATAACAAGTATGATGAAATTTATTGAATTAGCTATACTCATGCATCACTTAATGACAGGGACATATTTTGAGAAATGTGTTAGGCAATTTCATCCTTGTGCAAACATCACAGAGTGAACTTACACAAACTAGATGGTAGAGCCTACTATTCGCCCAGGTTTTATCGTATTGTCTATTGTTCCTAGGCTACAAACATATGCAACATGTTACTATACTGAATAGTCTAAGCAACTGTAAAACAATGGTAAGTATTTGTGTATCTAAACATATCCAAACGTAGGAAAGGAACAGTAAAAATATCATATAAAAGATTAAAATGGCACACCTGTATGATACTTAAATAAATGCAGCTTGCAAGACTGAGAGTAGCTTTAGATGAGTCAGTGAATTAATGGTGAGTGAATGTGAAGAGCTAGGGCATTCCTGCCCACTACTGTAGACTTTATAAACACTGTACATGTAGACTACACTAAACGTATTTTAAAAAGTAATTGTGCTATGACATTATGCTGCACATGACTGTAGTTTAGTCAGCATTGTGTAGACAAAAGCTTCATGACACAGAAATGTAGATACCATTTTTTTTCTTATGTTAGTGGAGCCTGATGTCATGTAGCAAAGGAAAAATGCAGAAACTTGCAATCCTGTACATACCTAATTATCACCTCACCAATGGCAGAATCTATTTTATCCAGCTAATAAGTCAGGAGGACATTATCACCGGGAACCAACACACATTTATTTGTACTATCCAGAGGACTACACTGAAGTCTATGCATGCTATATGCTGTTTACAGTCCTTTGGGGGAAATGATTAGTGGAACAAACAACTCCTCTGAACTGCTGAAAGTGTAATCCATTATCACTCAAGGTTGTCTTAAAATGACAAAATTTGAAAACATTAGAACAACCTCTTTGGAAAAAAAAAACAGGTATTGCTACATAATGTGGTCAACAGGTAAACAGCACAATAACCTCTAATCATACAGTTTCATCTCTTCTCTTCTTAGAGTCATTGGAAATAGAAATAAGGGAAATGCCAACCCTGGTGTTTATGGATGACACCCCAATATTTGCAAATATCATGCTGTTAAATGCATGCTAAGCATCTTTAGAGGGCCTGTGTCTTTGCAAACTCACTTTCTGCCTGGTTATGACTTCACAGTAGGGTGTGCAATTTCCATACACAATACAGAATTCATTGGAACTATAATTTAGAAAATTTTCAAAATGGAACACAGTGTCATCTGTCTCAGACAATTTCTTTTTAAATTCCATTCTTTGAGTAATGTATCCATGTTTCTCATTCTTCTTGAATAACTGAAAGTTAGAATAAAGCACATTATCTCCCCATCCACCTCAATCCTATCAATCTTGCCACCCGCTACAATTACTTTTCATACCACCCTGCATGAACCAGAGGGACAACTATTAAAACACTACCAAACATTGGAAGCAAAGACAGCTCCAGCCCACAGCTGAACTTAATAAAACCGTTAATGTCAGAGCCTGCCGGCTAGCTTCCCAGGAATACCACTTGCTCAAAATCCTTCCCTTCCAGCCATGCGTGTGGCATTTCATCCCTCTCCCCATGCAGAACCATGCCATCTGCCATGAGGCACAGATATAGCACACGCCAGGTGACATTTTCCTTTAAATTACTTTTTAAAAAATTTACTGGAACGTATACGCAACAGGAAAAGAACTAGAAGAGATTTGAGCTCCACCTAGGCTTGTTTTCTCCAATATCTTGATATTTATTATATTCTGGCTCTGTATTTGAGTGGTTGGTGAGTAATTTATTGGCAGGAGTACTTAGAAATAAGTTTGTAGACATGTAATAAAAAGCTGTGAGCTCTGGCACTCTAATAAACCATGGGGTAACTGTGGAGTTGATTTTTTAAAAAAAATAAAAGAGGAAAGAGTCATTAAATCAATAATACTGAGGTCTGATGGAGCTGTGCAAAGTCAATAACATCATAAACTTTTATATTGACTTCAGCATGAGAATATGCTATTTTCTGTGGCAAGTGATGGCAAAAGAATTTACATTTGATACATTTGATATAACAGATAAAGATGGGGAGGCTTTGAAGATGTCTTCATGCGTTTGCCTGTTTTGGATCAGGGTTGAATTCTACGTGCAAAGACAGCAATGTACTTAAAGTATTCAGAGACTGTGGTGGGTCACAGAAAAATTTGGGAAAGTCTATTTTTAAAAATATAGAAAAATTTGTTTACCTCCATGTAAGAATCCAAATTACAGACATAAATGCAATCTTCCCTTCAGAGACATGCGTAAATATCTTAAGTTATAGAGTTGGAGTGTTTGTAGATAACAGAGAAGTAAGCTACAAGATTCATATGTGTGGGGCATGCCAGCCCCTTTGCAAGCCTTCCCGACTAAAAAAGGAAGCATATTCAACTAAGGATCCAGAACTGGTGTTAAAAGTCAGATCAACTCTACTATGACCCATTGTGTTTGGTGCATAGCATAAGACTACTTTATTGATTATTATTTGGGCTAATTATAAATGCTGGTCATGGGACACCTTGACAACTTTAGATTGAAGTAAATGCAATATGTACAGCATTCAAGTCTAAACAAGATCAGAATTAATTTTCTCCATTTATAATTACTTGGTCAATTGTTTACACATATACAAATTATTTCACAGTTTACTACTCCTGAAATTGACTAATAGGTAATGGATTTATACTTAATAGATTCTTAATTACCTTCCTCCATGTGTTGTGTTTTTTATTAACTATTAATATCCTCCTTGACTTCATACAGTCAAATATCTATTCACCTCACATACTAAATCTCTACCTAAAGCTATCGATGACCTCTCCCTGACTAAACTCTATAATTTCCACTTTGACAAACAGATTGATTCCTAGGCAATACTAATCTGAATATGCCAATTTCTAGTGACTCCTATCATCTCCTATCCTCTTTCTCTCAGTCCTGACAAAACACTTAAAAAGTAGTACTTTCTAATCCTCATCTCTGGTCTATACACACATCTTCTTCTTACCTCCCGCTCAGCACTCTGGTCACATGAACTTTCCCTGTTTTCTCATATTTGTCATGGCCCCTCCCACTTATATCCATGCTATTCATTTTCTAAATACTCCACCTTTCTTCCTCCCAACAAGATACTCTCATGGTACCTGTTATATTCCATTTGTAGCATTTATTGTGATTTCAAATTTATACTAACTTTTTGATTATTGAAGAAACTTGTACTTTTGAACTAGTTTGTGAACTTCCTGAAGACATGAGAAATAGTGTTTCTTCGACCTTTGAATCTCCAGCCTCTAGCACTCTCTTTGACATATGCTAAACACATTAAAAAATCTGTTCATTTCTGCTACGATCCTGCTGGATTTTCATCCCACTACTGATCATCAGGTACAACGAAGGTTAAAGAATGGGTTTGAGCACAGGATCTGCAAAATTAACTATTATTTCACTCATGAAATATAGATTGAACCTTTCCAAAAGAGGTTAACAAGATGGTTATGACGACTGTACTCAAAGAATGTATGCTATAATGTAATGCCAAGGAAAAAAAAAGTAAAGAATTATTGAACAAAGCCACAGATTGTGATGACTGCTGAACAGGGAAATACATAAGGCAGTTGGTTAAAGAAGAGCAGGAACATCCCTACGGTGGTCAGGAAAAGCACCTTTGAGAAGAGAAAGCTGAGATAGTCATGAGGAAAAGAAATGGGCTGTACAGATAAAGAAAGGGAAGAATGTTCCAGGCACAGGCAATAGCATATTCAAAGACCCTTAATGTAGAAATTGGCCTGATATGTTCCAGAAATAGAAAGAAGCTTAGTAACCAAGTATAGAGTGGCAAAGTATGGATTGAAAATCATTTTCTGCAGAGAAACGCAAGGAGTTTATATTTAATTTTAAATGCAGTGATGGTCACTGAAGAATTTTAATAGGCAGTGCCACTCTGGTTTGCATATGAGCAAGGTGACTGCTGCTTTTGTATGAAGAATGGATTACAGTGGGCAAGAGCAGAAGGGAACAGAACACCTAGTGTTGTAGAACCAAAGGTTAGGTTTGAGTACCTGATGTGCAGAGAGCTGAACACTGACACATCAGTGCTTAGCAAGGAAAGGTTTATTTGATTTGGGTAAATCATGAGAGTGGGAGAGACAAACTCTCAAATTTGAGTTGCCTTTGAACAAGACTGGGGCTTTTTTGTTGTTAAGGTAGTTATGCAGGAGGTGAAATACCTAGTGACCCAAGCTGCTTGCGTCCCCTGGCCTGTAGAAGTTCTGGATGCCATCGAGGAGATCAGCATAACCTAGGAATCATAGAAGTTCTACTAATTTTTCTTTCTTTCTTTCTTTTTTCTTTTTTTTTTAGAAAATCAAGTTCATTAATCTTGGTGGGGGATTAGGATAAGAAGATGATGAATCATTAGTGATTATCCTCTACTGAAATAACTACTTGCAAGCAATCATGGCAGAAAATGACAAAGAGAAAGGGAAACAGGTGAAACAAATACATGATTCTTATGATACAGGTTTGGTCTACTAGGAGGCTCAGGGACTTGTAGAAATAGCATGACATACAAAAGAAGATGACAGTGCTGATGGATCAATGTGGACAGATTTGAAATATATTTTAAAGGCAGAAATAAAAGGGCTAATGGCTAGGGCATTGAGGAAGACAAAGCAATTGAGGATGACTCTATGTTTCAATTTAAAACACCTGTATAGATGATGGTGACATCTAAATGGTGATGGTGACATTTCTCATCTAAGGAGAAATTTTCTCTTTAGAAATTTTCACTCAGATGGAAAGCTTGGTGGAAGGAAGAGGAAAGATGAAAGAACCAACCAAGTGGGTATGTAAGGGTCAGCATTTTTTAACCAAAGTGTTTTTCCTTTCTTTTCACAGACATCTCTAAAGCTATGCACTTTTATCACTTGCCAGAATTACAGATCTTTATCTTGTATTTGTTATTGGGAAGCAGGGTTTTACCGTTCTCAGTAATGCGCAGTAGAGTCTAAAGCTACTGAGAACCCTGAATTCAGCTAAATACTTGTAAGTTTTAAGGTCAGTGTCTGCCCCAAATCTGCAGACATCCGCAGGGAACAGCATCATGATAACAGGTTGAAGAGTCAAGGCAGAATAAGTCAGCAGAGTAAAAGACGGGAAGTGTCCTCCACTAATTAAAAAAATAAAGTACACTTAGCAATGGAACAGAGAGGTGAGCTCCAGCTGATCAAAATGTGTAGCATTAGAAGAGAGTCCAAAAGGTTCTGTAGGATGAGCAGAGGCTGTGATAGCATCCAGTCAATATCATTCAATTAAGGAAAATGGGATCCAACAGAGAAACGGCACATGAAGATCACTGGTGCAAATTTTTAAAAGATAAAATCAATGACAAAAATGAAAAGTCTAGAAATACAGTGTCCCATGTAATAATGTCAGGAAAAAAAGCCCTCTGGAAAGTGCAAAATAAGGACATCACCATCTCCACAGTGGTCATTTACAACATAACAGGGAGGACACAGGAGACAACTGGCAAGGATTTTGCCTGCCCTTTTTTCTAATGACTTCTCACAGTCAAAATGGAGGTCTAAGGATAATTAACCAAATCCCAGTCATGACATAATAAATTTTAGACAGTAGTTACTCTTTTAAGACAAGTAGTGCTTAATTTGTATAAGACACACAGAATTATTTTAAAAGTTGATGAGACTAGAAATTTTGTCTTTAGGGAAAAATGTGTTTTCCTACAGATATTCATTCACATATAATTTCAGAGTGCTCATAGCACCCCTCTTCTCTGACCTGAGATTCCCAGCATTTTACGTGTTTCAGGTTATAAACTCCTCTTGTTTTCGTGTACATGAAAATGATCTGATAATAAAAATCTGTTTTGTGAAGCCATCCAGTAACGATTTGCAGGTCTCTTCACTGAGTTAGCAGCTGAGGCAGTCCCTCCTTACTCCAACCTCTCTGGCTGTAAATGGTAAGCTGTTTACTCAGGTTAGATCCCTTTCCGTTTCTGGGCTCCTAATATTTCAAGAGTTTTTGATGTTACAGCACATAAAGTTTGGTCTCAAAAATTATAATGCTATTCTTTCCAAGAATAATAATAATAAACGTTTATCCCACACACTTTCTACTATCAGGAACACACATCAACTTATGAGGTGAAAATCACTATTAGTTCCATCTTACATTTGAAGAAACTTCAGTAAAGAAACTATCCTGGTATTAACCATTTAATTTTCTCCTTAGAATATGGAAGATTACAATTTCTAGTACTCCATCTAGATTGGGCTATATTTCTGGATATAGCCAATAAAATGTGAATGGAAATAATGTTTGCTACTTCTCCCTTTTCCCCCAAAATGATTCATTTGATGACTTATGGTTTGCCACACACATGCTGGCCAGATAATGTAGAGATTCAGCAGAACACCAAGGGGGTGGCAGAAGTTGTGTGGAAAGGGCATGGATCTCTTGGTTACCATCTGCATTTGAGCCACTCAGGAAAGCCAAGGAGCATCTGAACTGGATTTTATGAGAGCTAGAATTAAATACACATGCTGTGTTAATCCACTGAAATTGTGAGGTAATGTGCTGCAGTGTGCATTAACAGCTCTGATTAAGATAATTATAAATGGTTATTTGACAGAATGGGAATGAAACTCAGGTTTTCTTACTCCGAAACTCTCAAGTTTAAATGCACAGCTCCTATCTAACTGCTTGGCACTTATGCTTTTAATACAGGTAAAATAATTGATTAGTTGCTTGAGAACCATAGTTTTTTAAGGAGAGTTAAGAGAAACCAGTTGTAGGGAATTTGTGAGTAGAATAAAATAGCAGCATATTTGGGCAATGTGTCTTAGGAAAGAATGGAGAGCATTTTGAGAGTGTTTGCCTAGCACTCATCTTAATCATATGACACTCTGGCTGTAACATCCCTCTCATAATCACCCAGAAAACTGCGAACAAAACAACTTGAAAGCTTGAAAAAGAAATCACAATCATTTTTATAGAATGGGTCTCTGAACCTTTAGGATAAAAAGAACTTTCTGTGGGAATTAGGATAATTACTGAAGGAAGATTGACAGAAATTGTTTCACCAGTATGAGTGAAATCTGGAACTGTGTTAATGAGAACTGGGACATGGTAAGATAGAAAAGGAAATCTTAATGGTATGTAAGAAAAATAAGTGGCTATCACTTCAGATGGAATGCTATTAGGTCCCGGGCTCTTTCAGGAGGTGTTTGTTGTTGTTGTTGTTTTGTTTTGTTTTTTGTTTTCACAAAGTACAAAAAAAAATAGAATTTGCTTGAATACAAAGAAAATAGAAGATCTGGGATTGAACTCTACTCTGTATCCTGGGAAACAGAAAATGAACAGATGGTCATAAAAAAATGCAGAGATTTACAAATAAGGAAAAAAAACCAAAGAATTTTGTGACTATAAAAGTGAATCGAGTTGGCACTTGATGCTGAGATGCTAGGACACAATGATTCAAGATTAATTGGCAGGGAAGAGCAGGAAACCTCTTTGTTAATAGTTTACCTATAGTTCGGATGACTAAAGGATCTCTAGGCCAGGCTCAGTGGTTCAGTCTGTAATCCCAGCACTTTGGGAGGCCGAGGTGAGTGGATTGGCTGAGCCTGAGGGTTTGAGACCCACCTGGGCAACTTGGCGAGACCTCACCTCCACAATAAATCACACACAAAAAAACTAGTTCTGGCTACTTGGAAGGCTGAGGCGGAAGTATCGTCGGAGCAGAGCAGCTCGAGGCTGCGGTGCCAGGAGTGTGCCACTGCACTCCAGTCTGGGTAGTCTGGGTGAAAGAGTGAGATTCCAACTCAAAAAAAAAAAAAGAAAAGGATCTCTGATTTTCTCATATGATCTGTGGAACATATTGTTAGAATTATTTCTTTGTATGTTGATGAAAAGGGGAATGTGGCATTGACATTGCTGAGGAAGTGAAGCAATTTGTTCTAACAATGGACTCTACTCTTACCTGAGAGACTGATAGACACACGAGAAGAAAGAGACCAGCGAGTTTGCCATCACCCTCTGCTCCAAGCTAGGGTTGAGGAGTTAAGTGATGGCATCTTGTATTACTTATTACCTGATTTTTGTTTGTTTTTTCAAAGATGAATCTCTTATGAAACAACAGGGTTCAACAGATCTCAGACAAATCACTTATAAACATATACCTTCTCTCCATTTTGATCTACAAGATCAATGCAATCCCAATCAAGATAGAATAGTTTTTGCTGTTTTCCTTGTTGTGAATCTAGACAAGCTAATTTAAAAATCTATATGAAAATGCATACATGTACAATCTGGTTTCTCTTCAGAATGGTTAGAAAAACACCTACAAACCAACACAAAAATAAAAAACAGACATATTGTAGAAAAATAGGCAAGAGACTAAAACAGGTATTCACAAAAGTGGGTATTCAAATTGCCATTACATATTTGAACTGCTTAACTTCAATAATTATTAAAATGCTGCTTAAAAACAAATTGAGAAAATACAACACAAAGTCTAATACTAAGTGTTGCTGAGGATATGGAGAACTGAACCTCTTATACACTGCTGATGGGAGTGGAACTTATACAATCTTAAGAAAATATTTGGCATCATCTACCAAATTTGGACATACACCTATCTTATGACTAGAATGTACACATATCCTAGTTTTCACAAGATATAATCAATTTCTACCTGTTAATTTAGCATAATAACTATTAGTACCTCCTTTCATTCTCAAATTGTACAAGTTTGAATGATAAATTTTATTCTATTAGTAACTTAGCTATTCCACAATTAGGTATGTACCCAACAGAAATGTGTATGAGCATCGTATGAAAGACATAAACAAGAATGTTAAGTATAATTTTTAAAACAAGTTGTATTGTGTATATTTGAGGTTTACAACATGATGTTATAGGGTATATATTGGGAGTAAAATGGTTGCTATAGTGGAGAAGAATAACATATCTACCATCTCACATAGTTTTTGAGATAAGAACAGCTGAAATCAACTTACTTAACAAAAAAATTCCTAATATAATACAATTTTATTAACTTTAGTCATTATACGGAGCAGCAGAATTCTCAGTAGACAATACTGGAAACGTCCTTAATGTCCCTCACAGTAGAATGAATAAATAACTTGGAGTAGGTAAATTAACTCAATAGAACTTGATACAGCAATAAAAGGAACAAATTACATCTATATATACAATATAACTATGCAGTGATAATTTTTATAGTGATAATTCAATTACTTGTACATTTATATTTTACTCACTCTTCTGTAGGTATAATATTACTTTAATTTAAAAACTTAATTTTCTTTCCTGGCTGTATTTTTTTTCCACAAAGCCATAGTTGATTAAGCAGAGAAAAGAAACATATTGAAAATCTTTCCGAGTTTGGTCACCCTGGGTTCCCCCAAGTGGTCTTCATGTCTGTGACGGAGACAGGTTTCTCCTGTAACACTGATTCCAATGCAATGGCTTTGAATGTTTGGAGTTTTATGTTTACAAGAAGTGAGACTTCTTTGTACACAACCACAACCAAATATTGTAGTCAAAGCATTTTACCCACCGTGGAGATCGGAGAGGAACAAGACGATAAATGTCATGTATTGGTTATACAGAGAGAAAATCACTCAAATTCTGTTCTCCAGAATTTCAAAAAAGGAAAAATTTTATAATGATATTTATAATTAAGAAATTCATTTGACTTGTGGAGGCAAAACTCATTTCACTTTGCATGAGGCTATACTGACTTATGGATATGATATTGAAAAATATTGAGAATAGAATTAAGAGGAATGACCAGCAGAGAAGAAACAAAGATCACGATGCCACATTGAGTTCTTTCTGCTAAACTGAACACAAAGTCTTACGGTAAAAGTTCTGACCTATGAGTTCCTGATCATTTTAGAGTAAGACTATGTTTATATAAGTTTATTTTTTAATATTTAATTATTTATTTTGAGATGATTTCAGACTTACAGAAGAGTTATAGTATAGCACAGAGAATCCCCAAACAGCCTTCATTCAGTTTATCCTTATGTCAGCATCTTACATAAGCACAGAACAATGATCAAAACTAAGAAATTTACCTAGATACAACACTGTTAACTAACATACAAGATTTATTTAGATTTTACCAACTTTTCTAATAATGTCCTGTTTCTGTTCTGGGACCTAATTCTGGATTCCACACTGCATTCAATTGTCCTCTCCTTGGTTCCTCCAATCTGTACCAGTTCCTTAGTCTTTTCTTATCTACCATAACTTTGAAACTTTGGAAGAGGACTGGTCAATCATGTTGCAGAATGACCCTTCATTTGGGATTAGCACGATTTGAATAATTTCCACATAGTGAGAATGCAGTTATGCATAATTGAGGAAGAGACCACAGCAAAATAGCTCATACTCTTCTATTTTGTCTTAATTTTGGATACCATCATCAGTTTTTTTTTTTTTTTTTTTTTTTTTTGAGTTGGAGTCTCACTGGGCTCCGGCGATCCTTCCACCTCAGCCTTCCAAGTAGCCGGAATTACAGGCGCACGCTACCACGCCCGGCTGATTTTTTGATTTATTGTAGAGATGAGGTCTCGCTGCCCAGGTGGGTCTCTAACCCGCGGGCTCAGGCAATCCGCTCACCTCAGCCTCCCAAAGGCGCGGGATTACAGGCTGAGCCACCGAGCCCGGCTCATCATCAGTTTTAAATTGTGTTATGAAGTGTTATGTAGACAGTCAAGTTGTAAAGTGCATTCAGAAATGATTGATGGAATCTCAAAGATAAGTTTGTAATAAGCAGTTGTTGGTAAAGACAAAACAGGTAAAAAAAATACTATAAGACATCAAGATATACAAAATATAATTATTCAAATAAAAATATTAATGAACAATTTAAACAGCAGATTTAAGAGATCTGAAGATAAATCTAATTACAATTTAAAAGTACAAAATGTAGCACATTAAGACAAGATTAAAATTTTGAAATATATATTTAAAATTTCCTACTAGATGAAAAATGTATAATATACAGTCCTAGAAAAATAAGAAAATGAAGGAGGTACAATGTTTGTAGATACAATGGGGGAAAATCTTTTAAACTAATAAAAATAGTATTTAACACCCACAAATTTACAAATCCAGAAATCATAGTACATATCAAGCAGGTTAAATGAAGAGAAATTTCTTGGTGGCTCATGCCTGTAATACCAAGACCAAAGCAAGAGGATTGTTTGAGAGTAGCCTGGGTAACATAGACCTTGTCTTTACGAAAATTATTTAAAAATTAAAAAATTAAAAATAAAAGACATTTCCATATAAATCTATTGTAATGAAACTGCAGGACATGAAATAGTGAGAAAAAAATGTAAAACAACCATAGAGAAAAAAAACAGATTTTCTAAAAGAAATAAAAATTAGATCCCGGGCTCGGTGGCTCAGCCTGTAATCTCGCGCCTTTGGGAGGCTGAGGTGAGTGGATTGCCTGAGCCCGAGGGTTCGAGACCCGCCTGGGCAGGCGAGACCTCATCTCTACAATAAATCAAAAATTAGCCGGGCGCGGTAGTGCGCGCCCGTAATTCCAGCCACTCGGAAGGCTGAGGCGGAAGGATCGCCAGAGCCCAGCAGTTGAGGCTGCAGTGGCTGGTAGCGGCCAAGGCACTCCAGCCTGGGTGACAGAGTGAGATTCTAACTCAAAAAAAAAAGAAATAAAAATTAGAATAACAGCAGAAATCAAAACCACCACACTAGAAGCTGGCAAACAATGGAATAAAATGTGAAAAAATGTTTACATAAAATCAATTATCAATCTAGAAAATGAGCCATGAATGCAGCAAACGATCCTTAAAAATAAAAGCAAAACTATAGTCACAACCAGAAAGGCAGGAAATTCTTCTGTGCTGCCAATCCCTCAAGCTAATTGCTAGACCTGGAACACTGCTACTGAAACACTCAAGATTCCCCTACCTTTTACCACTAAAGACTCTTCAACAGCAGAAAAAGGGCTTTTACTTTACTTTCACAATATAAATCTTCATAAATATATCCCATTACTGTAATCCAAAATCATATCATAAAGCCTACTGATAACGGAACCAGTAAAACGATGTTATTGCCTTTCCAGTATCTATAATCATGAAAAGTGGATGGGATAGATATGTTATTAATTCACAGTCTCATCAGTTCTTTTACATAAATATGAAAGCATTAATTGCCAAAGATAGAAACTGTAAGATTTAGCTTGGGAATATTTAGATAGATCCAGATGACTCTGAATTATTAATACTTGAACTCTATGAAACTGCAGACCATATCTATCAAAGTTGCCAAATGTCCTGGCATGGAGGAACAAGGAAAGCAAAAAGGACAGAAAGAAAACGATGTGGCTAGCATGCAGGAAATGAGGAGAAACATAGTGCAAAGAAAGTTCATAATAGAATGTAGGATCTACACTGCAAATTGCCTTGAAGGATATATTAAGAATTTTGTTCTTTATCGAAACAGCAAAGGAAGTCAAATAAATTTTTTGCACTTTTTCATAGGGTGGTCATATTACCTTTGAATGACATCATTCTGGGTTTGAACATGGAAAACAGACCAGGGCCAAGGAAGATGCTCCCACGGTGGGATAGTTCAGTGATTTTGCTTGAGTCATTACTGGAGAAGCTGACCAGATTCTACTCCTTCAGTCCTCCAGTGAGACCATAAGCACCTGTTTCTTATATTAAAGCCCATTGTGCTTAAAAATTTAAAGTGGTTTCAGTTTCCTGTAACTGAAATCCAACAGGACACACACATATGATGTAGTTGAAATCTGGTATTGATTATCTCACCTGATTAGATTTCAAGGAAATGAGTTCCAGATGTCATTAGAAAATAAGATATTGATGGTCCAGGATATACATAATCAGGATGTACAAAATTTTTTCCTGTGGGACTAACACCTGCAAGGAAATTAAAAGAAGAAATCCTATTAAAAGAAGAAATTTTAGTATATAAAGGAGTTGCTTCTATAGAATGTTAAGTGAGAATTGTAACAAAAGGAATGTGCATTTATCTACATTTAAAGAAAGAAAATTGTAAGCTAACATTCTGAAATTCTTAGCTCAATCCATAGTCACAGGACCAGAAAACCCATAAGGCTTTGCTCTCTTTATTAAATAAAGACTGACATAACCCCGTCTGGTTTAAAATTTGGTCATGAGGGCTTGTTAATTATAGCATAAGTTTAATTATGGCCTCATAGCTCTTTGATCTAAATATGAGAACATTAATCGTCAAAAATCACAATCCTAAGACTTGGCTTGTGAATATTTGGTTAATTTCATATGATTCTGGATTACTGGAATCCTATGAATTTACAGACTTCAACAAACACTTCTTACCAGTAGAACTAGCCCACATCTATTTTCCTGACTCATTTGGAGACCTTAAAGCAAACTTGTAGAGCAAGAGTATGCTAATTGTCCTAAATCTCCAGTGACATCAACTTTCTTTGCTCCCGAATATATCTATATCTATATCTACATCTACATGTATGTGTAACTAAAGTCATATCTCTCATGGGAAAACATCTGACAGATCTTTAGAATCATAATGTGAAGAACATTTTTCATTTTGAAGTCACTCATTCATGTGAGATATACTTGGTGCTTATAATGTGCCAGGCATGTTGTTAAGTAATTGGGAGAGGGTAGTAACTGAGATGAATACAATCCTTGCTCTCATACTAAAGACTTTGAAAGAAGTGAAGGAGTAAGTAGACCATATGAAGATCTGGAGGAAGAGCATCCTGGAAGCTGGAGGAGGACTTACAAAGGTCCTGTGGTGGAAATTAGAAAGGCCAATGTATCTGGGGCAGAATGGACCTGACTGAGAGTTATATGAAATGGAACCAGAAAATTAGGCAAGACTTCAGGCAGTGTAAGACTTTGTGGACCATCATAACGACTGGATTTCATGCAATCATAATATGACAACAATGTTTGAGAGTATGTGTTAAATTCTCATAATTAACATAATGCACCACATGGTACTCTTGATATGTAAATAAATAAAAGAAAATCCAATCCCACATGAAGAGGTATTTATTTGTTCAGAAAGTAAATAGTCCAGAAATCGTCTGGTCAGGCAGACTTTGATCGAGAATTTAAAAGAAATAACTAAGAAATCATTCTCCTAAATATATTTCAGCAGCAATTGTCTACTAGTCTCATTTTCAGTTAAGCTTTTCTCTCATTGCAACAAAAGAAGTACCAAGGTAACTTAGAGCTCTGCCATTCCCTAAGCATGTCATAGAACGTCTTTTTATTTTTTAAAATAACTCCATGGGAAAAGGAAGGACATTTTTCTAACCTAGAAGTCTTATAAACTATCTCACTGAATATCATTGGCTCTGGTAACTTTAGACGTTCATCCCATTATACAGAAGAATGGACTGTGATTGCATAAGCCAGAACCCATTTCTTGAGAGAGAAATTGAGTCAGGAAAAACTACTCAGCTAAGGTTAGAGAAATGGTTCATCATTCCTGAACAGTAAATTAGGGTATTTTTGTCAGAAAAAGAATCTTCCAAAAATGGAGATCCTAAAGTACATCTTCTAACATCTACTGCCATAATTTTTGGAGTAACAAATTGCATTGGTTTGCTGGGGATGTCACACAAAGTACCATAGACTGGGTGACCTAAACAACAAAAAATAATTTCCTCAGAATGCTGGAGTCTAGATCTGAGACCAAAGTGTCAGCAAAGTTGGTTTCTTCTGAGGTACCTCTTTTTAAGTTGTAGATGGCTGTGTTCTTATGTCATCACATCATCTTCCCTAAGTACATGTCTGTGTGCACATTTCTTCTTCACATAAGGATACCAGTCAGTGATTAGGGCCCACTCTAGAGACTTAATTTTAATGCAATCACTTTTTTTAAAGACTCTAACTCTGAATACAGTTGCATTCTGAAGTACTGGGAATTAGAACTTCAACATACAAATCTGCAAGAATGGGCACAATTCAGCCCAAAACTCCAATAAAGTGTATATTTCTTTAGAGTCATGAAGTCTTCATGGGTTATTAGAGTCCAGGGCGCCTGTAGTTCCAGGTACTTGGAAGGCTGAAGCGGAAGGATCGCCAGAACCCAGCAGGTCGAGGCTGTGTTGGCCGGGAGCGGCCACTGTACTCCAGTCTGGGTGAGAGTGAGACTCTAACTCAAAAAAAAAAAAAAAAAGAAAAAGAAAAGAAAATATCTGGGCTAATATGTTAGAGGATCAAAATCAACCTATAGTTTTAGTAGCAGCAGCACTTTTTCCCTATGTAATCCTAACTTCAGAATTTGCTAATATCGTGAGTAAAAACTGTCACATAGACTTAAATGGTATCTTATAAGCTCTCCATGTAATTCTGGTATGCAGTAATTTTATTATGATTGAGAAATATTTCCATGAAATTAATATAATAAATTATTGAAAGAATCGCTTTCCTGAAGAATGGAAAAGATGGAGTAGTTCATGATTTTCACTCCTGTCCTAAACACTAGCAATATGGTTCAATTTATCTCTGAGTCTGAGGGTTTCAATCAACTTACGTATGGATACTACTGCAACAGTGGCTTGCTCATGTTGAAATAATAACCAATGAGTCCCCTCCCCCTCCAATTAGTTTCTAGGGTTTCTAAAATATTTATAAAGCGCATATTATTTCCTGGTGCTATACATAATGTAATATTTGCCCTAAAGAAATTTATATTCCAAAACGGATAACTTTAAGAATAGGCTACAAAAAAACTCCAGGGAAATATTTTCCTTATTTATTAGAATTGCAAAATTTTATTTTTCTCCAAATAGCTTAAAGCAAGTTACCCTACAATCTTACTTGATGAAAAGATGAACAAATCATCCTGGATAATTGATTTCAAGTGACCTGTTTTCACTCCATTTCTTGTTTCTTTTTCTTTCCTTTCCTTTCCTTTTCTTTATTTCTTTCGCTTTCTTTTCTTTCTTTTTTCCTGCCAGAATTGATTAAAAATCTTTTAATTGAATTTAAGAAGCAGAACTTTGAACAATGACTCAACTTGCATGACAGTGAAATCCTCAGGCATTAGAAATAAGATTCTGGATATTCTAGAATATAGACTCAAAACTGACTGCTGGTTGGAATACCACAAATATATCTGGATGGAACACTCAGCATTCATTCTGACATTACTTTGAAGGCAATACTGCTTCATCTGTTTCCCCTGAGAGTCTGGCACTGGGATGGCAAATATCTTTTACCTAGTTTATAATCGTGAGGCACAATAAACATTATCACTACTCTCTTCTACCACAAGAGAGCCGTTAACAAGTGGCAGCTTTTTCTATACCCTGTTTGAAATCGAAGCTTACTTCAACTTGTTTAACTCAAACTTCTTTGATAAAAAGTGTAACCTCTTTGAGGAAAGCACCATGAATTTCTTGGTCACCACTGTAACCCACTGTAGCCCCCAAAGTATCTAGTACTTTATGAGCCATATAGATGCCTCCATGCAAATTTCAGTTGAATGTCCACTTAACTACAAGAGAAGTTTGTATGCAGTGAAGTAATGTACTTCAACGGACTCATCATAGCATGTTTTGTAGAAGGTTTGTGTGTGTTTTGCTTATTCATTATAGCCTTCAGTACCCAGTGATTTATGAGTCATCTATAAGGTTCTACATAGATTTCATTTGAATATGTTTTTAAACATGGGGTCAATTTAATACACATTTTAATGCACACCTTGAGGAAATGCATGTCTTTCATAATAGATTAAGAAAAAAATCTGTATTTAGGCCTATTTTGAAGAATGAAGTATTTATCAAGAGAAAAGATTGTGGCTTGAGCATGAAACTGGAAAGAAAGACAAGGACTTACATATTGGGGCTGAACTAGAAATTTTAAACTTTTTAAAATAGAATAAAAGACTTTAAAGTATTTTTAAGTTTGAAGCTACCACTTACATTTTAGTAAGATCTCCTTTAAGAATCCAAGACTGAAATGAGAACTGAAACAGGACATAGAAAGATTATTGTAAATCTTATCTAATGTATACCGTAGAATCCTTCTTCATAAAAATCATCCCGTTTGGAGAAGAAGCCAATACTCTGAGTTTTTTTTAATGTATTGGTTAAAACTAGTTCAACAAATAGTATTGAATGTCAGAGTCACAATAAAAACTCAGATCTATCTAACTGCAAACCCCATATTTCTACTCTATTCCAGTGCCTCTCTGAAATTTAGGAGGCAGACAAAGAATGGAAATATTGATTTGGGAGTAATCTAACTCTAGACAGGAGTTGGAGCCACAGGGATTAAAAAAAGAGTTCATGCAGTAGAGTCTGCAGTGACATTAGTAATTATTAGTTACTGAGAAGACCAAAATGTTTGTGACATTGACTGCCTCACCTTTTCCTGGTGCCTCACACTTCAGTATTTTTCCATCTCTCCTAAACCATTCTTACTGCTGCTAATTAATTTCTCTAAAGGACAGTCCAAATCATGCCACATATTGGCCTAGGCATCCATTTATCCAACATTTTTAAAACATAATTGTAGGCCTTCTAGACAAAAAGAAAAATTAATATCACTTCCTTCATGGAAGTCATAGTTTATTGGGAAAAATCACTTAAATAAGAAGACAATTTAAAAATAGTATAATTGTCAAAGTTGAGGTAAGTCCAGAGATCAATGGCAGCATAGAGTAGAAGTGTCCAAATTATACTGTCTTTGTAATAGTGGACATCCAAAAGAAAGATGCTCCATGAGCTGTTTTTAGATAGATAAGAAGGAGATAGGTAAAAATTGTATCCAGGATCCTTTTTGTTCAGAGAGGGCTTTATTGCAAAGTAAGAAAATACAATGCTTTTAAGAAACTTTAAGAAGCTGACAGATTAGGTGGGGATAAATGAAATAAATTGTGAAAGAAATCAGGTGACGGATCATGAATGGCCTTATAAACTTGGCTTGGGAGTTTGGATTTTATCCTGAAAGAAACAAGAAACCATGGAAAGGTATATAACCGAGTGATTGGAACAGATTCATAAATTGGAAAACCCCGTCTCATTCTAAAAGAAAAATGTTAGAAGAACCTGGGAGCAAAGCTATCAGTTAGGAGGCTATATGAATATTAAGGAGTTTATGTTAAACCTGATATTAATTATTGCTCTAGCTGAATTCCATAGTCTAACATTCAATGCGCCTATTTTGGCTTTAACCTTCCTTCTCAATCTTCTGCCCATTCCAATAGACTATGCTTCCATCAAAAACCATCTGGCTATTTTAGAAGTTCTACTCTCCTATTCTGAGTTTTTGATGCCAGGCCTTTGTTTACACCATCTTTTATGGTCTAGAACACTGTGTAGCAGGTAATGAATGGCCAATACAAATTGAGAGGATTAATAGAAAAAAAGTAGAGAGTAAAAAAAAAAAAAAAAAGAAAAATAGTTTCAGGAATTTTATAACCAAAGTAACATGTTAACTTGAATTCTTGTCCAAATCTTTCAGAATCCAAAAGCTAAAATAAGTTGATAATTTAATTCCTATGTTTAATCTTTTAAACTTGATCTTCATGGGCTAGCAGTACTTTAGTCACTATTGGAGAAATACATTTCTTTACATACAGTATTGATAGAAGTGCCAAGCATTATACAAATTCTGGTTAAAAGTAGTAAGTCATAGTGTGACTGCATTTCCATTTCCAACATATCAAATTCATACTCATTGAAGTTGGACCTTTCTCAGCTCTTTATCTTACAAGTATCATTATCCAATTTTCTGTTAGGCAACAATATCACTTAGGAACTACAGTTATTAATGCAACTGTTTGGCCTTGTAACATATTATTTAGGATCTAAGTGCATTAAAAGAAGCTTTAAAATATGAATCCAAGTGCAAAACGTATCTTGAGGAAATGATTTAGAAATATGTTTTATGCCAAAAAAATAAATAAATAAAACAAAACTTTTCAAGATCAAACTTCAGTTTCACAAGGTGTGAAAATTATAGCATAGCTAACAAAATGAGTGTATTATACACTCACCACAATATTGCATAAATCATGAATTATACAGCAGGCAAAAATAAGAAATTGCAAAGGAATCCAACTTATATGGAAATAAAACATAGAAGCAATCATGTTAGTTTTGTTAATAAAATGTGTTTGTACGGGGGCTTCTCATAAAATGAATGCAATATGGTCATTGTAATTATTATTTTAGTAGCTAAATGTAACTATGAAATAGTTGGTAATTAACAAGTAATTAGTTTTTTTAAAGTTTTATGTACAGGTTTTTTGAAAGATAAAGCAGTGGTTTATAAAATACCTATATACCTTGAAGGGGTTTCTTAGAATGGAAGAAAAAATAAAATATAATAGACATTTTCTGGATTAGATATAGTAGAGTTTTGAGAAGGTTTCCTTCTATTCAAATTCTTGACAATTGAAAGAAATCTAGTTTGGTTTTGTAAGTCTGTTCATCTGTTTACATTATTGGGTGCTGGGAGTGAGCGTATGAATTGAAAATTTTAAATACATTTTATTTTTCTGAAAAAATCAGGCAAAACTCATTTGATCTTATTGTCCATCCTTACTGAATGACCATTTGTGAGGAAGACTGTTTTATGTGATGAATAATATTGACTTACATTCATGTCTCTTGTCTTACCTTTGGGTCCATTTATAAATAATGCAAAGAATTGACTCTATGAAACTACATTCCCTGCTGCTTTATGACATAAATTACATGCCCTTCACTTCTCTCCTTCATGGGCCCTTCATGGCCCAACTACCCTACTCAAAAAAAGAAATAAACTTGAGGGATAAATGTTAAAAATAATTCATCTAAAACATGTTTTAAAATGGAGGCATTTAGCTAGAATCTGGAGAAGACAGAGTTTTCAACCCTCCTGCACTACATTCACGGGTCTATCCCTGATGGGCCAATATAGTTCAGCCAAATCTTGTCTCTATGATTTCCCTAGTGGTCTGAGTATTCAATGACTTCTAAAAGAATCAATGCACCACTTATGTGACTCACTTTTCACCTTTATTAATCTGTCCCACAAGGAAGGGCAGGGTTGGACTAAAGGAAATTATCACATTTATTGGTCAGAATTAAATTATTCACTAAGATTTTTAAAGAGGCCACAGTATCTTGTGATCCATGATAACCATAGCAGGTTTGTCCCAAGCTAAAAAGGGTCAGATTACAAATTTTAAAAAAGTATTAATAATTCATCTGAAAAAAGAAAAAAGTCAAGAAAGGCACTTCATCTGAGAACTTCTCAGAAACATGAAGTTTATTCTGTCAGATCTCAGCACTTAGACTTAAGATCCTCTTGATTGAGACCAAGTTGTGGCAATGAGCATGAAGTAACGTCCACAGTTCATTTGTTTAATGAGATACAAATTAGAAAGTCTGATCAGTACTGCTCCATAGTTTGAAAACTAGAATATTACTTTATACATTTCTCACATTTTCTTCTCACAATATTTTGTAAACAATATAAAGAATTGCTTGCAAATTCCCTAACAGGACCAACTTTTAACGTTCAACTCAGTGACCAGTTAACACCTTGCTATCTATTATCTTCTATCAACATAAACTCCATATGATGTGCTTAATAACTCTAAAATCTGTCTGAAATTTTCAATAGAATTCCCTGTATTAAAAGCGTTTCTTAAATATTAATACTGTCTTCATTCCCAAATTACCTGCCCTAAGTTTTGACCTCACTCTGAAATTAGTGTTTAATAAAACATAGGCATAGCTAGGTTTTATTAAATGAGTTTTTATATTTAACAAAATATTGTATTGAAATATAACACCCTAAATAATAAATATACAGTTTAATAAAGTTTCCCAAAGTAAATACAATGATGTATTTAGAACAAAGATACAAAAGAGGAGTCCATGCTCTTCTTCTAGTCACTAAACCTTCTAAGATAATCAATATCTTGACTTCAATAACTGTGAATTAGTTTTCTTAGGTTATGAATTTTGTATACATGGAAATGTATTGTGTCTATAGTGTTTGCTTTGTTTTATTTATCTATGTTATGCTTGTAAGATTCATTTATGTTGATGTATTTAGTAGTAGTGCATTTATTTCTATTGTATAATATTTTATTGTATGAGTGTACAACAATATTATTTAACTATCATACTGAAGATGAATATTTGGATTGTTGTGAGTTTGGGGAAATTATAAAGTGTGGTTATGAACTTTAAAAGAATGTCTTTTGGGGCCTATAGATGTGTGTTTTAAAAGTTATGTGCTTAAGAGTAGAATTACTGAATAATAGTGTTTGCATATGCTTAACTTTTGCAGATGCTGACAGATTTCCAAAATGATTGTACCTATTTACACTTCAACCAGCATAGCATCTTTGTCATCTAATTGTAACATTTAGTTCGTTTGCATTGCTGTGCTTAGTGATACAAGTGGATATATAGTTATCATCTTCATTTTTGTTTTCTGTTTTCCTTTGCTCCTTTCCTGCCTTTCATTTAAAATTACTGATTTTTTTTTCTTTGTACTAGCTTGTTAATTATATACCCTTTATCTGTGTGTCTAAAACATGAGTGCTTGATTAATATTGCAAGCTACACTTTTGGCAGTCTAGAAATTACTAGAATAAAGTTACCTTTGAGGGTTTTGCCTGTGCTCTATTTTATTGCTGCTTCAGGGACATTTTTAGGTGATATCATCAGATATTAGAGTTTCAGTAATCTTCTACATTTTTAAATTTCTAAATTTGACTCTCTAATCCCAATCTCTCTCTTAAGCCCTCTACCTAAATACAAATAATCATATCCTCCTGAATATCTGTATGAAATATGACTTCATCATGGTTGTCTATGATGCAACTAAATCCCAGATATTCTGTAAATGACATCCTTCTCCTGTATTTTATACTTTAGTTAATATTATGAAGTTTTAAAAAAGTAAAATATCATTTACCCATCTACATCAACAAATTCTGCATTTAGTGCTATGTTCATGTTATCATTTTCCTTCTATTTCTACTTTATTGTTCTAGCTGAGTTTCATTCAGTTTTTTTGACACTATTTTCAAGATTATCTTTCTAAGGCACATGTCTGAACATGTCATCTCATTCACAATTTGTCACTTATCTCCAATTGTTGGAAATACAAATTTTAAGTTGAAAGCTTGTATTCGCCAAATTTTTTCACAATTTCCCCCCATACTTTCCTTATTTGTCTTACTCTTGGCCCCTTATGATTACCTATTCATACCAAATCTTGTTCATACACAAGTCTACCACAAACTTATTTTTCCATTCCTTTCCTCATGCCTTTCAAGGTGCCTTCTCCTTCTCCTTCTCCTTCTCCTTCTCCTTCTTCTTCTTCTTCTTCCTCCTCTTCCTCCTCTTCCTCCTTCTCCTCTCCTCCTCCTCTCCTCTTCTTCCTCCTCTTCTTCTCCTTCTTCTCCGTCCTCTTCTCCTTCTTCTTCTAAGTTTGGAAAACTCCTTCAAGATCCATCATACTCACTTTCCTCTGATGTCTTTTTTTCTTCTTCTTGTTACTAGCAAACTTAACCATGATCATCTTTGTGTATACCTTGGAAATACCTCTATTATTGAACTTAGAACCTTGTATTGTAAGCAAGTGTTTCTCCCTCACTTAACTATGCATTCCTTCTTAATAATAACCATCTCTTATTAAATTTAATATTTCAAGAACCTAACATAGTACATGGCAATGCATTTGACTTCTAATACATGTTAGAATGAAATTGAATTGAGTTAAACTTAATATATAAAAGAAGTTTGGCAGTTATTTTACAGCTGAGTTGAGGTACCATTCAGAAGTTGACTCATTCACAATTTCTAGTCAATATAATTGTTCATATGACTACAGTTTAGTTATTTGGAGTACATTGTAGAAGGCCAAGGCTTCCAGTTTGAGACTTAGTTTTATGAATTAACTTTTCTCCAAATCTCATTTTAGTTTTACAGACTGCACTATTTAATTTTACTTATTGTCTCACAAACGCCTTGGTCATAAAGAGAAATTGAAGTAAATTCATTGATAAGCAAATTAATTCATAGAACAAAAAGTAACCTCAAAAATGCATGCTCTATAGATCAACAAGTCTTTTATAAAATATACTTGAGGTAATACACTGTAATGATATTATGGCAAAATAAATTATTAAAATTATTTAGGAAGAGGCTTTAAATAATTTTAACAGAAATAAAATGTATTTACATTATTTAGATAGTGGAAATGTCCAGCTCTATTTTACTAGTGGTAAGATCAATGAAGTTTTCCAATTCTAAATCAACAAGGTATCTAAAAGTGAAGCTGGAGGGAAACATCCACAAATCAGTGTGTTTTTAAGAGTTAAGCATGAAAAACTATAAAATGCATGTATTGTTTTTATCTTCTTTAAGAGCATGGAGCTTCCCTCAAAAGGAAGATTTTGGGTTAAGATAGAAATACAATGATATTATTTATTTTCATTAGAATTGTTTTCTCCCTCAACATAGCCTTCACATTCTATTATTTCCTTGACATTTATCCTCTTTTTTTATACAGACTCTTTTCATAAGTATGTGCTTCATTTCATTTTGTGATTATCTTCCACAAAACTTAATCTGTCTTCACATTAGTGTCTAGTAGAATTGTACTCATCTTTCAAAATCTGGCTCAAATCTTTTCTTAATTATCTACCTCAAATATATCAGTCTTGAGCCTGAATTTTGATTCCCTTGACTATATTTAATACATATGTAACACAATTGCTAGCAAGCATATATTGCCTTTAAACCTGACTCTCTTCTTCTCCAAATGAACTTTGAATAATTTTTAAAAAGCTAATATCTAATTTTTCCTTTGCTTATCCTCACAAATCTCACATAATGCAAGTAACCACAATGTATACTCAAACATTAGCAATGTTTAAATGTTTTGTCTATCAAAACATTTTGTCTATCAAAAATAATCAACAAAAGTTCAAATGTATAATTGAATCTTGGTAACAAAATCATAAATTCAGCATCTAAAGGCCCAAATCTCATTTGAAGGGTCTATTAACAAAGCCTGTTGCTAATTTTATGTTATTCTTCCAAATTTTTTATTAACATTTTTGCTAATTGAAAATATTTCTGTTGTGTTTTTCCAGCAACTTTTATATTCTGTTCATTTTAACTATTATTTTCTTATGATTATTTTTATGATTAGATTATTTATCCAGCTTTATTCTCTGACTCAAATAATAATTTGAATGACTTTTCCAAAAATCAACATGATTTTTTGCATACTGCTTTCACTCTGTTTCTTTTTGGCCTTTTTGTATTGTATCCTAAGATTCACCTATCTCAAACACAACTTTTGATTTATCAGTAACATGCTTATTTTCATTTATGTATTTTTTATTTTTTTGATTTTAATTTAATTTAATTTTCTTCTCTGTGAATGAAAAGATAAATGATATGACAAAGACAGGTCTGTTGAAAATGATAAAACTATACTAAAAAAGTTAGAGGAAAAAAAGAAAAAAACAGTATTCACCATTTATCAAGAAAACCTGTTCCAAGAGAAAATGACAATTTAGCTACAAGGTATTTAAGAGAACTTCCCAAAGGGTCCCAAGATGTGATACAGAGAATCATGACCAGTCCTGAAATCATGACAGTACTTTTACCTTCTACAGTCATGGTTAATAAAAATCCAATTAAGAAAGCAAAATTCTCACTGTGTTTATTTTAGGATGGGGATAAATTAATTTGTGAGGATTACAGTCTTTTAAAAAAGTATATGCCTAATCCTTTTGAAACATATATAGTATAAGTTACTCATAAGAATTTTCTAAGAAAAAGATGCATTAGATTAGAGTAAACTAAAAATTGCCATATGGTCAGTTATAACAAGATTGCTCATTTATATAGAGTCTATCTGCTGGTTATTTCAAGGGTAACAGAAAGCAAGTCATCAATATGAAAAGCTTTAAAGAACAGAGGCAAAAAAACAAATGAACGGCTCTCATTTGATTCAATAATGTTTGCCAGAGAACAAGTTTTCTCTGTTTTTATATAGCATAAGGTATTTTCTTTTACAACACTCTCCTATTATTTATATTATCTTATACTCTGACTGGCCTTCATTTATTCAGGAAAAATCAAAATCTGGGAACTTTTTCTTTAAGAAAAAAGGAAAAATAGTTGTGATAGAGGTTGGAAGAAAAGAGCAGCCAGGAAGAAGAGAGGAGATAAATTAAAGAAAATGAAACAGGAGTAGAAAGGAGAAGTAGGAGGACTACAAGAATAAAGCCTCTCAAATTCAGAAATAGAAGGAAAGAAGGTCACTGCAGAATGAAACAACCAGAGTTTCTCAGTGCCAGAACCAAAGGAAGCCAGTATCCACGCTTTCCTTAAAGAACTTAGGAATCCAGGCAAACAGAGTTCTCCAACAGTATCAGGTGCTGAAATTTAAACTCAAGTTATTTTTACTGCTTATACTCTGTATTTATCCTCCATGTTTCTACCTCCTATAACATGGTCTTTTATCCAAAGAGACCAAGGGTATCAGTCTAGTTTCAATAAACCTCCTTGCACTGATAAGGGACTTTGATAACGTCTCAGGGTATAAAATAAACTTGCAAAAGGCAGTTGTATTCTTATATACCAACAACAAACAGGCAGAGGACCAAATAAAATCACAATCCCATTCACAATAACCACAAAAAATGAAATACCTTGGCATCTTCCTAGCCAGAGAAATGAAAGATCTTTGCAATGAAAACTACAAAGCACTGCTCAAAGAAATCCAAGAAGACATAAACAAATGGAAAAATATCCCATACTCATGGATTCGAAGAATTAATATTGTTAAGATGCCTAGTCTACCAAAGGCAATCTACAGATTTAATGCAATACCTATTAAATTACCAACACCATTCTTCTCAGACCTGGAAACAGTAAAACAGAAATTCATACGGAAACATAAAAGACCATGAATAGCCAAAACAATCCTTAGCAAAAGAAACAAAGTGGGAGGAATCACACTTCCAGACTTCAAGCTCTACTATAAAGCTGCAATAATCAAAACAGGCTACAGGCTGGTATTGGTACAAGAACAGTCATATAGACCAATGAAACAGGATAGAGATTCCGGAAGCAAAACTTCAACATCTCAACCAACTCATCTTTGACAAAGCCTCCAACAACAACCACTGAGGAGAGGAGAGGAGAACTTATTCAGTAAATGGTGCTGGGAAAACTGGCTGACCCCATGCAGAAGATTGAAACAGGACACCTACCTATTACCATCACACAAATCAGCTCTAAACGCATCAAAGACCTCAATGTAACATCTCAAACTATAAGAATCCTAGAAGAAAACACTGGAAACGCCCTTTTGGAAATTGGAACTGGCAACCAATTCCTGATCAACTCTCCAAAAGTGAATGCCATAAAAGATAAAAGACAAGTGGGACATCATTAAACTGAAAAGTTTCTGCAAAGCAAAATAAATCATCAAGAGAGTAGCGAGATAGTCTACAGAATGAGAAAAAATATTTGCCAATTGCAAATATGACAAAGGCCTAACATCCAGTATCTACAAGGAACTCAAATGTGCTGAAAAGGGCAGGGGAGAGCCCTATTAAAAAGTGGGCAAAAGATATGAATAGGTAGGTCTCAGAAGAAGACACATGAACATCCAACAGATACATGAAAAAATGCTCAGCCTCACTAATCATCAAAGAAATGCAAATCAAAACCACACTAAGATACCTCCTAACTCCAATCAGGATGGCCCTCATTA
>NW_007257410.1:341556-376231 GCF_000164805.1 Carlito syrichta | reverse complement strand
TATAATACTCAGTGATTTAGCACAAAAACAAAGATCTGAGTACTACATATACTCACTCATAGGCAGACTCTGAACATTTGTCTTAAACTAAGAAAGGGACTGGCAGTAGTGGAACTCTGCTGGGGAGCTGGGGTACATAACATCAATAAATGTACCCAGACTTTACCTGCATGATGACCACTTATGTACCTTACCCTGAGTTGTACCTACTCCACATCTTTAAAATTAAAATTAAATTTTAAAAAGAGTGTCTTTGAAAATAGGTCAAAAAAATCTTTCATGTTGTAAAAGATAAATCAAAGGAGCAAATCCAAAGATTTAGTTATTAATAGAAAATTTCAGAGCCTGTGCATAGAAAAAATAATTATTTTAAAGAAAAATTCTAATTGCAGTTTAAATTTCTATGTAAATTATAAAGCATAAAATAAAATATATGATAATTTTTATATTCCCTTATATTTCCACTTAATTATTTTTATGAGTTACTTTGTTTCTCCTTAATTTCTAATAGTCTTTACTTTGTTTCCCCTCAGTTTCTATGAGTTACTTTGTTTTCCCTTAGTTATATATATTCCCCCACCATGTTTTCCACTTCAAAAATGACAGAGCTGGGTTTGGTGTCTCAGCCTGTAATCCAGCACTCTGGAAGGCTGAGGTGAGTGTATTGCCTGAGCCCGCGGGTTCAAGACCTGCCCGGGCAACTTGGCAAGACCTCATCTCTACAATAAATCAAAAACTAGCCGGGCGTAGTAGCGCGTACCTGTAGTTCCAGATACTTGGAAGACTGAGACGGAAAGATCCCTGAAGCCAGCAGGTTGAGGCTGCGGTGGCCGGGAGCGTGCCATTGCACTCCAGTCTAGGTGACCGAGTGAGATTCTAACTAACTCGGAAAAAAAAAAATGACAGAGGAGAAAGGGGGTGTCTATGGACCCCAATATTGGATACTAATATACAAACAGGATGTCATAAATTAATTTGATGTTAGGATCCTAAGAGATAATATAGTGTGATTTCTGTGAATAAATTATCTTACATTTTAACAGAATTTTTAAGGAAGTCTACAAATAAAAATACTTTAAAAAATAAATGATCAAGGACATTAAGCAAAGAGTTAATGATCTAATAATAGATTTAACAAGCACACAGGTGGTAGTGTTTTCCTCTCAAGAAAGCAATGAAAAAATTCTATTCAAAGAATACACTGTCTGACCATGGATAATGCGAACTTCTGTTTTAATTTTCTTCTACAATATTTAGAAATTCAGATATGTGTCTCAACAACACTACCCTTCCTCCACATACACACTTGTCTTGCCCTCCAGAGAAGCTGGCATACTTCAGAAAACAACTTCATAAATTATACTAGGTATTTCAAGACAGGAATGAAGTGTAACAATTTAAAAAACAGGACTAAAGCACTTAAGAGAAGGCTCTAAGTAAATAAACTATTCCTCTACACGCATAATAACTTCTTTAGAACTTGATGAGATTCTCAAAGAAAGAAAAAGAAGAAGAAAAACACTAAATCCCCCTGGCAACTTTTTTTTTTTCACACTTGCTAAAAGGGTACAGGAATGTAATCAATCTTTCCTTTTTTTTCCTTTCAAGATTTTAATTTTATTTCTTGATAAGAGTTTTGAGTAGATGGGCTGAAACACAGTACTGTGGTTGTCTCTGAAGGTCTCCATCTGAGTTGAAGCTAAACTATTAATCACAACGTTAGGACAGAGCTGCTAAACGTAATTTTCTACAAGTAGTATTTAAAAGAACATACTTCATTATATTTTTCTCTTGAAGATCTTAAGAAATTTTGTCACTTATAAAATTAAAATATATAGTCCAAACTACTTTCATTTTTTCCCTTATGCAGTTATACTGCATTTTTTTTTTTTTTTAGTTGGAGTCTCACTCTGTCGCCCAGACTGGAGTGCAGTGGCCACTCCTGGCCACCGCAGCCTCGACCTGCTGGGCTCCGGCGATCCTTCCACCTCAGCCTTCCAAGTAGCTGGAACTATAGGCGCACGCTACCACGCGCAGCTAATTTTTTTGATTCATTGTAGAGATGAGGTCTCACCAAGTTGCCCAAGCGGGTCTCGAACCTGCGGGATCAGGCAATCCACTCACCTCAGCCTCCCAAGGTACGTGCTTTTTTTTTTTAACTGGAGATATTCTGGCATTATTCACTCTTACTAAGCTCATTATTGCTCCTCTCCCTTGTGATCATCACATTGTTGTTGCAGATGATAACTAACAATTTGTTTATGTGCTAAATTTTTTATTATATCAATCTTTCTAAAGTTTTATAAATCAAAAAACACTCTCAGAATTTGAGGGGGAAGAAAAAAAAATGTGTTAAGGTACTATACTATGGAATAAACAACATTCTTTGGTGGTAATATATTCATCTGAAGCTTTCCAGAAAAGGGAATTACTTCCTGAGTATCTGAAGCCCAGAGAGTCTGGTAAGTGCCCCCACATCTCTAGGAGATGAAGCCAAAGATGAAAGAAGTGGCATTGTCCTAGCTATGCCTTGGCAAATAGCCAAATAAGTCAACACTCTGAGAGAGTTGACCACATGGTGGCCAACCTCCTCCAATTGCCTGAATTTACATTAAACTGACAATTTAGCATCCTAGGAAACTTCTCCTTGGATTGCAAAAGTTTTGATATTCAGCAATCCATGCAAAAGTTTCAGGGAGAAATAGAAAAGCTCAATGGACATTCCAAAAAAATAGGAGACCTGAAAAAACACTGATTTCAGCATCAAACGAATAAAGCATAGATTGCTCACCTGCCATACTTGATGTCACTGATTTGTTCTCTGACAGCGAATGTTGGCAACCATGCTTTGTGGTTTAACATAGTGAATCAGTCATTGTTCTATTACTCCAAATGTAACTTAAGTACGAAAGTTAAGCACATTGTAGTCACGAGTATTAACAGTTTATCTTCAATCTTATCTGTGAACAAACTTCTGCTTTTTGTCAAATGGTGCCAGTTTAATTTTTAATTTTGTGAATACAATGACCATGTTTTCTAACTATTCAAGTAATGACAATGAGAATAATTACCATATCAATGCTAACATGACTGAGACATCACCAAAAAAGAAGGCTAAATAGCTCTTAACTTAATGATGTGAAAGGATTAGGAAGGGAAATAACAAAAATAGAACATCCTTCACAATATGCCAAAAAGAATTTGGGATTAGACATGGTGGATAAAGGAATATGAAAGCATCTATAGAAAAAAAGTTCACAACAAGTATAAGATTAGGCAAGTACTTCTAAATGAATACATTTGTTTTTTCCTTTCCTCAAATACTACCAATGCTCATTTGGAAATAGTAAGCACCAAATTAGCTTGGACATACCCAAGAATGCACACACATTATCCCATCATTCTCTTGATTGTTTCATAAAACTAGGTAAAGTTTCAGTGCCTGATTCAAATATTGTAACTGAAATATGGACAAACAAAAGTGGAAATTTTGAGAACATGTGCTAGTCCCTTACAGTGTGGAGCTGATTCTGTCAGATCTTACCAGTGATCATGCTTTTTACATGATATAAAGTAAAAAAATGAATCACAGCAACAAAAAAATGTACTTCCTAGCTTTGATTAATTCAGTTTGAAAAGTAAAGTTTCAAGTATATTTCTGGATTTCTATGAAGATTTTAGTAAAGCTGCAGAAAAAATAAAAGACTTGATAGTTTGTTCAATACAAATTATATTTTGTTCCTCTAACTGCATATTTAGTAAATAGTGAAAGTGTAAATTTTAGCAAATTTTACTTAGTCTATGATTTCTTATTCAAGACAGGAAAATATCTTAACTGAGAAATATTCAGTGAACTTTGTACACAATACTGGTACTAGAGGCAGTGATTTTTTACCTATGATACATGTTTTCATACTGAAGTTTCTCTCATATTTCAGTTTCTTCAAAACTTGTGGAAGCATTTAATGATATTCTGCTTTACAGAAATAGGATATAGCCATATAGACATGTCTAAATGATGGATAAATGAAGGATATAGCCATATAGATATGTCTAAATGATGGTGGTCATTGTGAGTCATAAAAAAGAAATGAAAATGTTGGCCCTCTATAAAATCATATTGTCAAGGTTTGGGGCAAGAAGAATGACTTGCTCTAATTTGGTACTATGCTGAGGATAAGAACAAAGAAATGAATTGTAGTAAAACAAATTATTAAGCTGTTTTTCAAAACTATTTGGTGATTCTTCAAGTGGCCATAAAAAGCCTAGAAAAAGATGAACTGACTTCTTTGAGTTGTTCAATGTTAAGTGCAGGTTGAGACAAAAACTTATACTGGAATAAAATTACTTTTGTTTTGTTTGAAATACAATTGCCTCAGGACTCAATATCACCAGAAAAAGGCAATCAAGTTAAACAGGACATTCTCAATTTCTTTACTAAAACTCTAACCTATCTTGAATTCAACTTTGATTTCACAAGTTCAGATTGCCTCTGTACTTTAAAACTATATACACTGACAAAGAAAAGTTTAACTTATGATGATATCCAATATGAGGAAAAAGGATAGCATTTTAGATGCAGATACCTTTCATGGTAAATTTCAAGATGCAAAGAACTTTAATGACAAACAGCTGGTCTACCTAAACAAACATGCTAATAAAAAGTAAATTCATAGTTGGAGAAATGAACTTTGTACACAATACTGTTACTAGAGGCAGTGCTTTTTTTTTTTTTTTTTTGAGTTGGAGTCTCACTCTGTCGCCCAGACTGGAGTGCAGTGGCCGCTCCCGACCACCACAGCCTCGACCTGCTGGGCTCCAGCGATCCTTCCGCCTCAGCCTTCCAAGTAGCCGGAATTACAGGCATGCGCTACCATACCCAGCTGATTTTTTTGATTTATTGTAGAGATGAGGTCTCGCTGCCCAGGTGGGTCTGGAACCCACGGGCTCAGGCAATCCACTCACCTCAGCCTCCCAAAGGCACGGGATTACAGGCTGAGCCACTGAGCCCAGCTGAGGCAGTGCTTTTTTTTTTTTTTTCTTTACCTATGATACATGTTTTCATACTGAAGTTTCTCTCATATTTCAGTTTCTTCAAGATGTGTAGAAGCACCTGATGATATTCTGCTTTACAGAAATGGAAGGATATAGCCATTTATAGAGAAAGATGTAAACTAATTTCTACAAGGTTAAAAACCTGCTCTTGCCAATAAGTAAACTTTCAAGTATTCCATATTCAGATATTTTTGCTGAGAAGATATTTGGCTTGACATTATCATACTGAATCAACAATGGGTGCGAGGTGGGCTTGATAGAAACAGACCTGCAAGTCAAAACAAATTGTATAACACTCGACTGTATTAAGTTTTACCATTACATAAAAGAAAAGAAGGATACTTTAGACACAAAAGCAACCAAATAAGAATTATTAGAAAATGAAATAGAAAAAATAAAATTATGTATGGTACAAAAGGAAATATGGCATTTTAAAATTAAATATAGGTAACCCCTTTTAATTAGTTCTCCTTTTAAAATATTTTTTATTTGTATACCATTATATCTTAGGAAGTACAATAATATAGCCGACAAACATATATACCCAAGTAAGAGCTTTTGTAAAAGTTAAAAATAAACCACTATACCACAGGATAAAAAGAAACATTAAATATTGTCATATTTTCTCACACACATTATTAATCCTACTATAAATTACTACTAATTATCACTAATTAGTCTTCTTTTGCTTAACTAATAAACTTTTATGTAATAGAAAGTAAAGAATGCAGAATAACATGAATTTTATGTTAATACCTATTTCATATAAGTTTAACATAAGGTCATAACATATATGTGTATAAGTTTGATTACATATAATATTATTTATTTATTTGGCATTCCTATGTCCTAGGTTGCCTCTCTAAAAATGTGGTCACCCAGGTTGATAGAGAAATCAAAATTGAGTTTGAGGGAAAACAAGGTCTATCAGTCAACTTTTGCAATGTTAAGAAACAACCACAAAATATTAGTGGTTTTGAACAATGAAAGTTTGCCTAATGCACACCTTATTCATTGTGTTTTGGCTATATTCCTGCTGTTATTTGACTTCATTCTGGAAATAAGGCTGAAGGAACAGCCCCTACCTGTGCCAAGCTGCTCTGGTTGTGGCAGACAATGATGCTTTCCTCAGATGTGGCACACACTTGCTGCTGAAGAGTGAATCAGGTTGCTGTGGATTGGAGATGTATAATCCTCCCACACAGCGCAGCAGAGAATACTTGAGAAAAGTAATGCGATTCCCTAAGCTTCACTCTTGTTTTCAAGTATTTGCTTTCCTCCCTTCCACTCCTGTAGCACACTTAACCCCTTCCCAAGGAAAAGATCTACCCTGACGGATCAGAGGTAGCTCTGCAGCTTGTCTTTGAGACTGAGGCAGAAGGAGAAGCTTCTGCATGGGTCATGCTGCTCTTGTAATGGAGGAAAAAAGAGTAATGATGAGACAATGCTAGAACTTTTAAATCTCCTGCCCAGATATATCCTGTCTCTTTCTGTTTACATTTTATTAGCCAGTGCAAGTCACTGTCACCATACCTGATACCAGTGGGTAGGGCAATATCATCTCCTTACCAAGGAAGGCATCAGAAACTTGGAAAAAATAATCCATTTTCTCAGAAGGAAAAATAAGGTGTCAAGGAAGAAAGGAAAAGTTTAGAATAAGGAGTGAAAGACAGAAGATAGTATGATCCTATGAGATACAGGGGCAATAGCTCATTCTATCTGAAGATTTGATTTTACAAGGAAAAAAGATTTATTAAAGCAGAAACTGTCTCACACAACGTGTGAAAATTACCATATACAATTATGTTTCTGTCAAAGTATACCAACATTATAGTGATACTCGTACCTCAAATCAATAATACTTGTACAGGACCTACAATTCACAAGCTACTTTTCTTCTTAAGATTAAATAGGTATTCAAAACTATTACCTCATTTGCTCTCCCAAGGTTATCTAAAATAAAATGTGAAGATGGCTAATACATTCTAACATTCTTGTCAAAAAATACAAAACTCTAGGAGTAAGAAGATATATTTTAAGCAATATAGAGAATACATACTTATGTTCACAGTGAATATAACAGGAAAGAATAAGCATTAAAAACTTTCCCATAAGCTGCATAAACTACTTGTATTAGTCATAGATGCCCTGCTATCTTTGTTATTAAATATCTTCTGAAATTTCTCCTCAATATAATAAGATATGGAATAAGATTTGAAATGAGTATTTGAGACAAGATTGAAAATAAGAATTAGAAGGACAAAGTTCATATGATAGGCTATACAAGACAAATATGTAAAAGTCAATAATTTTTTATATACCTACAGTTAGGAGCTGTAATAGGAAAATAATATTCTATTTGCAAAAACATCATAGATCATAAAGAGAGACAGAATGCTAAATGTGTTGTCAAATGGAACTGAATTTGTATCCCAGCTGTGCCCCTCACTGTGTATCTCTTATTAAATTGTTTAGCTTTCTGTTTCAATTTATTTTGCCTGAAAAGTGCTTATCTCATAAGATTGTTGCAGAAAATAAGGAATGACTAAGACTTTTAGAATGCTTGCTATATGTCCAGGGAAATCCTAAAATTCACACGTTGTCTCAGTTTATCCTTAAAATGACTCTATAAGGTAGATAACATCATTAACTCTTTTTTTTTCAAGTGAATAATATGAGATCACAAAATTCCAAGTAGCATGCACAGTGTCACTTAGCTACTAAGAGCAGTGGTTGGATTTAAAACCAATCTATTGATTCCACAGCCCATGCCTTCATGTATCCACTGATACTTATTGAGGATTACTAAGTGTTTGGGATGCATTAATGAACAAAATAAAGATTTGTGACTTCAAGAAGGCTACATTTTAGACAGTGAAACAATATAGAAAATGTGAACATATGTAATAAGTCGACTATATAGTATGCCAGAAGTCTGTGCTGTGCAAAAAAAAACAATGGAATCAGAGTAAGGGAGAAATATGAGATGTGAAATAAGCCTCATTGATAAGGTATGAACAAAGACATGGAAGGGAGGGAGTTAGCAATGTAGACACATCGGGACAACTATTCTAAGCAAAAGGGACAACCAGAACAAAGGGCTGATGACAAAATCAGACATAAGGCAGGAACTGGACTGGAAAAACAGAAGAGAGGGAGAAGATTCAACCAAGCAAGGAGGGATCAGTTCATGGAGAACATTTGTGAGCTACCCTTTGTATTTAAACTTTTACTCTAACTTAAACAGAGGGCCATTACAGTGTTTTGAGCAAGAATAACAAGCTCTAACTTATGTTTAAAATATTTACTCCTGTTGCTTTGTTGAAAATAGATTGTAGAGGAACAGAATAGAGTCAGGGAGACGTGTTCACAACTACTCCAGTAGTCCAGGAGAAAAGACATTGTCTTGTACTACTGAGGTGGTGAGATACAGTCATATACTATATATATAGAAAATGAATTCAACTATAAGATGAGATAAATGTGAAATATCTAAGAAATAGAGTCGTCAAAGATGTCAAGTTTTCTATTTGAATTGATCTGAACAACTGGAATAATGGAGTTAACTTTACTGAGATAGAAAAATCTGCAGGAGGGGTATATTTGGTAAGAAAGATCAAGGGTTTCATTTGGATATATTGAATGTGAAGTTATTTCTTAGTTGTCCAAGTGGAGATTTAGAATTGGCAGCTGGCTACTCAAGTGAAGTGTTTAGAAGAAAAGTCTGGGCTAGACATATGAGATTAAGAAGGATGCATGTATAAATAAAGAGAAAAAGAACAGGGCTGAGCCCTTTAGTGCTCTAATGTTAGGAAAGGTGGGTAGGGGAAAGAGAAGGATCTAGCAAGAAAGATTGAAACAAAGCAAGCAGTAAAGTCCTTACAAAAAATAGAAGAGTGTGAATATTCTGGAAGCCAAGTGAAGAAAAAGTGTATCAAAGTGAAGGAAAACAATTGTGCTAAATGCTAGTGGATCAAATATTTCTGCTAGACTTCAAAATTTATTATAAGCCTATAACAATCAAAACAACCTGGTATTGGTACAATAACAGGCATAGCCGGGCTCGGTGGCTCAGCCTGTAATCCCACACCTTTGGGAGGCTGAGGTGAGTGGGTTGCCTGAGCCCGCGGGTTCGAGACCCGCCTGGGCAGTGAGACCTCATCTCTACAATAAATCAAAAAATCAGCCGGGTGTGGTAGCGCAAGCCTGTAATTCCAGCTACTTGGAAGGCTGAGGTGGAAGGATCGCCGGAGCCCAGCAGGTCGAGGCTGCGGTGACCGGGAGCGGCCACCGCACTACAGTCTGGGTGACCGAGTGAGACTCCAACTCAAAAAAAAAAAAAAAAGAAAAAGAACAGACATATAGACCAATAAAACAGGATAAAGATGCCAGAAACAAAACCTCAATATCTCAACCAGCTTATCTTCAACAAAGCCTCCACTAATAACCACTGGGGAAAGGAGAACTTATTTAGTAAATGGCGCTGGGAAAACTGACTGATCACATGCAGAAGATTAAACCAAGACCCCTACCTAACAGCATACACAAAAAAATCAACTCTAAATGGATCAAAGATGTAAACATAAAACCTCAAACTATAAGAACCTTAGAAATTGCAAGAGATGCCCTTATGGAAATTGGAACTGGCAACCAATTCTGGATCAAAGCTCCAAGTGCCCATGCCATAGAGATAAAATAGACAAGTGGGACCTCATAAAACTGAAAAACTTCTGCAAAGTAAAAGAAACCCTCAAGAGATTGGGGAGACACTCCACAAAGTGGGAAAATGTATTTGCCAAGTGTATATCTGACAAAGGCCTAATACCTAGGATCTGAAACCAAACAAAATAAAAAGCCCTATTAAAAAGTGTGCAAAAGATATGAACAGACATTTCTCAAAAGAAGACACAGGTGCAGCCAACAGATACATGAAAAAAGGCTCAGCCTCACTAATCATCAAAGAAATGCAAATTAAAACTACACTGAGATACTACCTAACTCCAGTCAGGATGACCATGATCAATAATTAAAAAAACAAGAAATGCTGGAGGAGATGTGGGGAAACGGGAACACTTCTACATTGTTAGTAAGAGTGTAAACTAGTACAACCTCTGTGGAAAAGAGTGTGGTAATTCCTAAATGATCTAAAAATTGACCTCCCATACTACCCATCCCCCTTCTGGGAATATATCCAGAAGAACTAAAATCATTCTATAAAAAGGATACCTATGCATGCATGTTTATTGTAGCACTATTCACAAAAGCAAAAACATGGAACCAACTGCGCTGCACGTTGAAAGTAGGCTAGATTAAAAAATGTGGTACATATACACAATGGAATATTACACTGTATTAAGAAAGACAAAATTATGAACTTCACAGCAACTTGGATGGTTTTAGTATCTGTAATACTCAGTGATGTATCACAGAAACAAAAAACTGAGAATCACATGTTCTCACTCATAAGCGGATCCTGAATAATTATCATAATACTACAAGAAAGGGATTGCAAGTAGTGGGGGACTGCTGGTGTGGGGAGCTTACTTCATCAATAAAGATACCTGATTTCAAACCAGGTGCAGTGGGAACCAAAGAGAAGCCCAGACTTTACCTATACAAAGACCATTTGTATACCTGACCCTGTTGTGTATCCTACATTTTAAAAATTAAAATAAAAAATAATTTAAAAAATCACTGCTAAGTCAACTTAGTTGGAAACTGATTATTTACTATTGGATTTAGCAACAAGTGGACCATTGGAGATTCTAATCCTAATAATTAATAGCATGGTGGAGGCAAAAGTCTAATTACAGGGGGTTTAATAGAGAACAGGATGAGTTTTATGGTTTGCAAATTACATCAAAGGAGAGAGTATAGTGGAAGGCAGAAATTAGAAAGAGCTTCCTAACCAATGACTTTTACTGCAAAGAGTATAGATGAATAGTGTAAAAGCTTACATGAAGGTAAAGTCAAAGATTTTTTTGTCATCTCTTTCCTTTTTATTATTGTTGTTAGTATCATTATTATTTGGTTAAGATGGAAGTATGTTTTTGTGTGGTGGGTATGATAGCAAAATCTTGATAACATAAGACATAGTGGGAAACACACGAGAGAGATGGGATAAGAAAAGCAAAGGTTGACGCTGATTTGGGTAGGAGCACAGATATCTCTTCAACAGCAAAGACAGGTAGGAGGGGTATATGGGTGCAGATGCTTCTACCTGGATGGATATGGTGGTGTGAGTCTTTGGCAGGTCTCTTCAATTGCTCAGTGAAGTTAAGGGACAAGGTAATTTGTTGAAACTGAGGAAGATTAGAGAAGCTGTCAGAAATTTTGAGAACATTGGGAAAGAGGCTAAACAATCACCTAAAAGTAAGTAGACAAAGTACATGGGCTAGGATGTACATCTGATTGCCTGGTGTCATTCCAGACCCACTTGAGATCTGTGTATCAGACTGCAGGATAGATATGCAAGGCCCTAAGCAAAGTGCTTGCACAGTTCAAATATTCAGTATATGTGATCTATCACTTGTTCTTTATTAATTTAGTCATTCAGCATGTATTACTGCCTGTTATTCATGCACTGGGCACAATCATAACACTGGAGATATAGCACAAATGAGAGGAAAAAAACCTATGCCCTTATGAGCTTTCCATTCTTTAGAGCAGAGTTAAAGCTGAAAACATGTATAATAGCAAATGGCATATTAGTTGAGACAGTAAAGGGTACTATGAAGGAAAACATGAGGGCAGTAATCTGTGGCATCAAGAAAGTCATCTCTTAGGAAGTGTCATTGCACTGAAGTGTAAGTAAATGGAGTGGGCAGATCTACAAATTTGGGGAAAATTCTGTCCAAACAAAGGAGAATGCAAGGGATGAGTTTAGGAGCTAGTGTAAAAAGCCAGTGTAGACGCCCTAATGAGGCTAAATTAAAGAATCCTTGGTAAAGGGTGGTCATGCAAAATGTGTAACAAGGAGGACAGCTAGGAGGTTCTGCCATAATTTAGGAAGAAACAAAGGTGTTAGGACCAGGGTGTTAGCAATGGAGAAGACAAGAAGTGGTAGAATCTCAGGCATATTTTGGAGGATATGCCAATGGATTGGATGGGAGTATGAAGAGAGTGTATACAAAAAAAAAGTATAACCTTTAGGACAGTTGGTAACAGAAAGATGCTGATAGAATAAACAAGACAAGGAGAGAAGGAAAATAGCAGACTTAGGAAAGGGCAGAGGGCAAACGGCATTTGTGAGTTTTATCGTTGTACTAGTTTTCAGATACCTAATAGAATTCCAAGCAGAAACACTTAAGCTGTAATTGGATATTAAATCTGGAAACCAAACTAAAGAAAGTTTAGTTTTAGATAGGGCTAACGATAGAGATTTGTGAACAGAGTGTACAGATTTATCAAATAATAAAAAAGATATCCAGTTAAATTTGAGTGTCAGATAAACAATGAGTATTTTTAGTACATAGTTGTACTACAAAAAAACTGTTGTTTATTTGAAAGTCAAATCTAACTAAGCTTCCTGTATTTAATCTGGCAGTCCTACTTATGAGTCATCAGGATATATTTGCTTACTATTAGTATTCATTTTTTTGTTGTTTGTCTTGAAACACTCTCAAAATAAAAATATAGAACTGATATAAACAGAAAATTTTAAAATAGTGAAAAATAAGATGCTGGTTATTTAAGATCCTGAAGGTTAAGAGGATTCAAATAAATTGAAGTTTTTTTTTTGAGTTGGAGTCTCACTCGGTCGCCCAGACTGGAGTGCAGTGGCCGCTCCCAGCCACCGCAGCCTCGACCTGCTGGGCTCCGGCGATCCTTCTGCCTCAGCCTTCCAAGTAGCTGGAACTACAGGCGCGCGCTACCACACCCAGCTAATTTTTTGATGTATTGTAGAGATGATATCTTGCCAAGTTGCCCAGGCGGGTCTCGAACCCACGGGCTCGGGCAATTCACTCACCTCAGCCCCCCAAGGCGCGGGATTACAGGCTGAGCCACCGAGCCCGGCTTGAGGTTTTTTAAAGGAGGTATTTTTACTCAGTCAATTATTTAAAATTACCAGAAATTAGTATTTATTGCCATCAAGGGACTTATGGAATGGAAACTTGTATTAGAGAGGACCCCCAAAAAGCAGAATTATTTTTTGGAGGGCAGACCCCTTGAAGTACAGGCTTCCCCTGCTTCTAAGTGTTTTAACCCCTTGGCATCAGTGTACTAGCTAGTGTTGTTGTGAGAGACTGCATTTGGCTTCAGTGAATTTTTTTTGGAGATTCTTTCAATGAATTTGTCCATTTCATGACGAATGAGTCATTTACATGAACAACCTGCCCACACTGCACTGAGTGTTCAGCACGTTTTGACCTAAAACAGCTTGATCCCCATCTTCCACCATCCCTATTCACCTACTCTTGCTCTGGATCTTTCCCAGATGAAAACACATCCTCAAAGAGATATATTTTGCCAATGTTGAAGAGGTGAAAAAAAAAGGCAAAAGTGATGAGTTCAAAAACTGTTTTGAACAGTAGAAAAAAAATAGGTATAGTGCATCTAATGGAGAGTACTTTGAAGGTGACAAGTTTAAACATATAAGAATACATACACAAAATTGTATAAATAAATTTCAGAGTTTTTTGCCCCCCCTTGAATACACTGTTACAATAACTAAATTAAATGTTTCTGAAAGCCATTTAGCAATACGTATCAAAATTAATGGAAATACATCCGTTATTATTACTATTATTCAACATTTGGGGTGCAAATATCAAAGGAGAGGGTAATACATTAACTTTTATCAGTCACAAATACTTGCTTATATTAGAACCATTCTCCAGGACTAGTTGGTAACAACAACCCTTAGGTTAAACACCTGATAGATATTTTTTTTTTGAGTTGGAGTCTCACTCTGTCGCCCAGACTGGAGTGCAGTGGCCGCTCCCGGTCACTGCAGCCTCGACCTGCCGGGCTCCGGCGATCCTTCCGCCTCAGCCTTCCGAGTAGCCGGAATTACAGGCATGTGCTACCACGCCCAGGTGATTTTTTGATTTATTGTAGAGATGAGGTCTCACCGCCCAGGCGGGTCTCAAACCTGCGGGCTCAGGCAATCCACTCACCTCAGCCTCCCAAAGGCGCGGGATTACAGGCTGAGCCACCAAGCCCGGTTGATAGATATTTTTAATAGAAGAAGCATCTCGGAGAATAGTTTGGAGAGAAAATTCTGCCCGTCAAGGTGAAGTTTTATAACTGGGGAATTATAATGAGAGCAAGAACACCAGTTGTGTGGGCTTACAACTAGGATTAGAACCTAAATAATAATAAAATAATAGGCAGAAAATGCTAAAAGTAGATGGTACCCCCAAGTTTGTTTTTGGTTCATCCCATTTTGAAGAAAGACTATAAGGAAAATAAGTTGCCAAAGAAGAGGCATCCTGGCCAATCAACAGAGATTTCCAAGGTGCTCTGGAAAAACTTGCCTACCTCTGGTTCTCTGAATTTTGTGATCCTGGTCTCAACCATATAATAAAGAAAACACAAGTTGTGCAGATGTTAAGTAGAACTCACTGGCAGATGTAATCAAGGAAGGAGTCTGGGGAGGGGAAACCACGAAGGACCTCATGTCCTCACACTTGTTAATAAGATAAATGAGTTTTGGGCACCAGTTTCTTCTTTTTCTCTTCACATTCTTCCAGAACTTCCTAATTGCTTCTGTGCCTTAAATATTTCTAATGATAACAGCATTAACTCAGGCTCACTTTTATTTTGGTCCAAATTATCATCATTGTACCATACGGAATTAATTAAAATGTAGCCAGGAAAGGCTGCTGTGAATGACAGAGGCAGGGTTTGATTCTAAAAACCTGTGGGAATCATCAGTGAGCCATGAAGAGCAGCCAGCCAGCCAGCCAGCCAGCCTGCGCCAGAGCCCTGGCTGATATTTCAAAAGCTATTTGTAAGGGAGGGCAAGGGGGACTAGGGAAGGGGACAGTGCAGACAGAGGAAACATGGGTAAGAAATTGAGATAACAGTTTTAAAAACAAGCTAGGGCTGTTCGAGTTGGGAGCATCATTTGGTGTAATTGCATATGTTCAGCATTTAATATCTCCAGAGAGATTTAGCTTGAGTTGTGACTTCTCACATTTAATGAAGCGAAACTCTCTCAGGCCACTGCAAGACATATCTAAGGATGAAAACCAGTAATTTACAGCTTTAGTGACCTTATTACAGTGTACTTTGTGCTTGGCTGCTCTTCACTCTTATCTGGGCCATTATCAAAGGCTCCCCGGAACATTGGACATTAGCTACTTGCAGACCAAGGGGCTTTGTCTTCAACGGTTGAGAGGGGTGGGTGAGTGAAAAAGATATTGAATATTTTATCTTAGCTCCTAAGAAAAATCAAAATAGCAACATGCTTTCTGAAATGCTAATATGCATGTGAATGGTGGTGATGAGGCAAAGTCTCCAATAACAAACAAGACTTGGAGCAAAGGCTTCTAAAAAATGGGCTAATTACAGTGACAGCCCAAATAACAATGAATATTCTACACTAGCTGATGAATAGACCCTGATTTTGAGATTCTAACCTACATCTGTGCTATGGAGATGGAAATAACAACAGGACAGAAAACACCGCAGTATTTGCCAGATGTGGGTGGCTCACAGTGGGAGGGTGAGGAATTCAGGTTCTCTCAGTTGGATGAGTCTAATTGCCAAGAATTAACTTCATGGAAGAGACCCACTTCAACACACATGCATGCCTACCCACATCCATTCAACAAATGTATGGAGCTCCTATTGAGTGCAGGCAAAATTCTAGGCCAGTAGTTAGCAGACGTTTTCTGTAAGGGACCAGAAAGTGAATGTTTGGGGATTTGTGGACCACACGTGGTCTCTATCACATATTCTCCTTTAGCCTTTTTTTTTTTTTTTTTTTGACAACCCTTTAAAAATGTTTAAAAAAAAAAAGAGCATTCTCAGTTTGGGGGTGAGTGGGTATGCAAAAACTAACTGAAAGCCACAGTTTGCTGACTTTTGTTTTAAGGCACTTGACCAAAACTTCATGACCAAAGCAAAACAACACAACAGAATGGTCCTTCTCTCAGGAGCTTGGAGACTAAATAAAACAGAAAACACATTAATATAATAAAACAATATTAAAAGATGATTAGTGGTAGGACAAAAAGAAAAAAATAGAACTGAAGATGATAGGAGGTTAGTACACTGAAGAAAAAACCTTTAGAAGAAAAATACATTCTTTGATATAAACTTTTATGATTTGTGATCCTGGAGAACACTTTTTGGGGAGTTGAGTTTCAGTGCTTCCAAAAAGCAATATGGTCGTAAAAAATCTCAAGTATTAAAAGCTAACACAGTTAAGCTTAAATAACAGCTCTGTCACTTAAGAGATGTATGACCACAAAAACTGGCATAATATTGTTGGGCCTTCATTTTCTCATCTTAAAAATGGGAATTCTTATGCATGTTCTGCAAGTTTGCCCTGAAGCTCAATGGAGTTAGTCTATGTGGAAGTGCTTAGCATATAGTAAAGCAGTAAAGCAAAAGATAGATTTTTGTGGCATTCTCATGAGGCCTGCAAAGGCATTTATTTCTTTTCTTTTGGGTTTTATGAAAATGGACAGTCACCTTGAAACAAAAGATAACAATATGGTTTTATGTTTCCATGGTAAAGACTAGGGCAGAAGGAAAGGACGCCTGTCAGTGAACAGAGAAGCCATTCTCCCATGTGAAGTAATTTGAGGGATATCATCCAAAAGTTCCATTTAACATAAAATGGTTTTTTACAAGGACTATTACAGTGCCTGCAATTCCAATGTTAGTCTCATTCTCTTGACAGAACTGAGCCATGTGACAGCATGAGGGATCCCATAAATATGAAGAATTTGGCAAGTCTTGGTTAATGCTCATATAGCATAATCTGTTCTTAGGATGTGATCAGTTTCTTAATTAAAGCATGGCTGGCCTCCTGTATGAGGATTTATCTAAAGCCCTGAAAGATTGAGTTGGAAGACAGATGTTTAGGGACATCCAATAGAATGTTTGTACACTTGGGTAAAAGAATTACCAGAGCAGGAATCTAAGCAGCAGGGGAAGGCAGAAGTTCACTGGGTAGCAGTTAAGACTGGAAGTTAAGGTGGGAAGTCAGACACCAAAAGGAAAACATACAGACTTCAAATATGACTTTGACCTTTTTAACTTTTTTAATATTTGGCCAATCTTGGGAATCTAGCAGAAAACAATGTAAGAAAAACTTGCCTTACGCTTCATGGAATTTCTCTAAGCCCTTAATCATTCACATACCCTTTGAAACATAAACATAAACAGATGTTATATTTTATCCCTTTCACTCAGCAGGTATCCAGTGTTTCCCTGTGTGGAATCTGGCAGTTCTGTACTGAAATATTAACAAATCTGTATTCTAAGAGACAAAATGTTTTGGAGTCATTTTCTTTAAACTGTTCAGGAGTCCCTATGATGGATTTGATAGTCTATTTAAAAAGGAGAAAATGCTACTTATAAATGGTGAATATACCTTATGAAATGCTAGGGCCTAAAGTGGCCTCCATAATATGGGGGCACATTAAAAATACTTCCTGAAATGACACAAATGGAGCATACCTGTGACCAGGCACGGTGACTCAGGCCTGTAGTCCCAGCAACTCAGAAGATGAGACAGGAGGATCATTTGAGCCTAAAAGTTCTAGATTACAGTGAGTTATGATCAAGCCAGTGGACTCCAGCCTGAACCGCAGAGCAAGACTGTGTCTCTAAAAAAAAAAAAAAGAAATACCTGAAGACTGGGCCCATAATTAATCCATTAAATGAAGGTCTTGTCTTTGTAGTTAATCAAAAGAGAGTTATCTCCCCTAAACACACACACACACACACACACACACACACACACACGTGTTCATGCACAGTACAAAAACACCTACTTAAAACTTTATTTAAAACTTATCTTTTCAAGAACTAATAAAAAGTAAGACCTGTTTTTCAGAGACTTCCTCTGACAACCTGTAACAAAACTACTCCCTTTAACTCAGCCTGAGGCCAATTCATTCCTGTATAATTAAAGAACCACTGCCACACTCTGGCAAGCTCTACCAGATGTACTTTTTAAAAAAAACGTCAGACTTCTTCTGACTGGCATTTGCCTATATTTCCTCTCCTGTTGTCACTGATTAGCAGGATATTTATATGTAAACAGAAGCTGTCTCAGTACTAATCAACCTGCCCATCGCCTCTGGTGACTCTGGTGACTCACTCAAGATGCACCAGCACCGTGAATCCTGGCTCTACTATGGCCACAGTTGCTGAGTAGACTTGTCAGGAGAGGGGGGTTGGTGAAAGACAGGTCTAGGGTCTCACCTTCTGAGTTTGCTGTCAGCTATGAAACATAGCACAAACTTTATGCACATTATTTTTGAGATCACCAATATCTATAGAAAAGAGCTATTCTTATTCACTTTTTAATCCTAATACAGTGTCTAGCACATAGAAAGAACTCAATAAATATTGAATAAATAAATATTAAATGATTTATTTCCTGATTTGGAAATTTAAGTTCAGCAAGGTTAACTGACTGGTGTCAGATAACAATATAGATCTAAGCATTTCTATCTTACCCAGTCTAGTATCCTAGGTTCCATATTGTGAAAGATTTCAGTTTGTAAAGCAAAATGGGTTTGTTAAATCGTTGACTTGTTGCATTATAGGTATCATAAATGTAAAACTGCCCAAACAATCTGAATAAAATGATCAACATTACCCATTGGGATTGATACATTTTCAATCAAAACAAGAAATTGGAGATTTAGTTGGTTTGTGCATCATAGCATTCGAATATTTAAAATAAATAAAAAGAGCTCACAAGTTCTACTTGCTACATTTGTCTGGAGAACTTAGATACAGTCTCAATAGCAAAATAAAATTCTTTTTGTTTCTTATAGCCTTTTTTAAAAACATTTATTTGTCCTGCAGATGCAAGGCCTCAAAAAATTGGATTAAGACTCAGAATTGCTCCTCTCTATGGAAATCTTTAGTAAAAGATGAAAGATTTATATGATCTGAAGAGAAACCAGAGTATAAATAAAAGTCTTATAAATCTCTCAGTTGTCTTTAGAAACAAAGACTTCAAGTGGATGCCCGGCTTCATGGTGATGCTGCAGCATCGTTTGTGTATATAAGAGAACACTTAGAGTAAAACATTAGAATACATTGCATGGTCTAGATTTTTAATTTTGACATGACTGCTAACTAGCAAGTAAACTCAGGTGGATCAATTTACAGCTCTGATTGCTCAGTTTTCTCATATAAATGGGTGTAGCTGCACTGTGAACTATATAAAATCATGTCTATGAAATTATTTTTAATCCATAAAATGTCACCTTAACCGAGGTGTTGTAAGATAGTGTCATTATTAAGTAAAGAACTGAGGAAAAGGACTATATTTTACTAAAAACTGTATCTATCACACATGTCAATTTTGCCTGCTGGAAATATAAGTGCCCAAGAAGGGAAGGCCAGTGGCACTAAAATGTTCCTCATCACAATAAAGGTATCAGCATAAACATTTGATGAACTATGGATAAATGGTAATGGAAAAAAATGGGTAATGTCAGTTGACTTCCAATTTGAAAAAGAATAAAAAATATTTGATTGCTGGTGACCAGCTCCAGCCGGGTTCAGGGTACCCCAAAGGTGGAGACAGCATTGGTAATTGCGGGGGAAGAAGAGAGAAAGAAAGAGACTGAACTCCAGTCTAGTGCAGAAGCGAATGAGTGCTATTGGGAATTACAAGGGGTCTTTTATACACAAAGTCAGATGTGGGAGGGGTGTCCCCCACCCACCAGAAACCTTAATCCATGAAAACTTAATCAATGATTGCCTGTAAACTCTTTTCATATGATAATCTTAAAATCCCATAACAAAGGATAACCTAATCTGTGACTGACATATTCTATAAACCTTTTTCATCCTAAGCTGATTGATTTATGCCAAGTTAAACAATTATATAGGAGCTTAAGTATTTACTTTACAAATGAAAGTGGCCCATCCCAGAATGTTTGGAATGTGGCCCAGTCCAAAGTTCACAGTGGGCTACCTGCAAGTAACCCAGCCGCATTCTTTCAACAAAATGGCTGTCTTCTAAAACTATATTCTACAATTTACACCTTCAATAAATTCTAAGATCATGATGCAGAAGCCTGTGACCAATACTAAGGCTCTTAGATGTGACACGAGTTTGAATTATAAGTTGTGTGAAAGCCAAAACTGCAGTTTGCAGAAGAATGGGAGCAATGAGCTTCTAAAGTTAGCTGGTGTTCGTCCCAGCCTCAGAGTTTTTATGTTTTGAGCTCACAGGAGCTTAATCTGGTTAGTGCTGAGTAGAAAGGGGGAGGAAATGGGGTCAGTAACTCCTGAATGCATCCTAGTGGTTTTGGGGTCAACGGCCCTTCCTGTTCCCTAACGCTCAGTGAGCCCCTGTGGCCAGCTCCCAACATTTGATTATCATTACATTTGATAGCCTCTGGTGAAAGGTATTATAAAATATTGATTATTTTTTCCATAGTAAGACTTAATTCCAGCTCTGGCAGTTGAAGAATAGAGAAGGGAACAAGTCCATTAGCAAATGTTCTTGAGGGACCATCATGTGGGTGACTTCTAGGAAAGCGGGGAAAATAAAGGCACAGTAGAAAAAGGCATGTATAAAGTTGAAAAAACTCTGATTAGAAAACATATTACCTTGAGACCCGGAAGAAAGATGGCCACAGAACCAGTGGGAGTGTGAAAGTCTCTACAAGGGTGAGTGCCCATAAAGACAATCTGCGTGAGTAAGTGCAGCTACGTAAGTGAAAATTCGTCTGAGGGGAGACTTGGGCTCAAGCATCTGAGGATCTCCTCTGGAGGCGACTCCAATTCACCACTGCCTTGAGATCATCGCCCCTTGGTGTGCAGGATCACCAACCATTCTTGGGGGTCTCCTAGGAGGAGGCAATGGAGGTCAACTGCTCCTCAGCACCTGGCACCTGGCCCATGTCATCAACCATAGCAGCAGGCCAGGCACTGGCAGAGGTAACCATGGAGAGGATGAGGTGAGAAAATCTAGAGCTGAGCCCTGCCATCAGTGAGGAGACACTGACTGCTATCATTTTCTCTGTCCCAGGACTGGGCAGAGAACTATGTTGGCCTGAACAACTCTGTTCAGCCTCCTACCTGGGACCCAGAGGCAATCTCTGCACCCCTCTGGGGTTGACCACCACTGACCCAGAGAAGAAACTTCAGGAGTGGATATAGAGAAATGTATGCCCCACCTCCATGCTGGACCAGGCACAGACACATCTGATCTGAGTTGGGAACTTGGCAGAAACAACAGCAGCAGCACACAAGTTGGGTGAGTCTGTATCTGATTCACCTTCCTTCCACAGCAATCCATGAGGTGTCTGATCCATGCTAAGAGCACTGAGTGGAGGGGAGGGGCTGGAGACAGGGCCTGCTCCCTACCCAGGGCAGCCAAAAGCTGCAATGGTGCTTTGGAAAGGAAACTGAAGTTCCAGTAATGGCCACAGAAGGAGCTCTTTAAAAATTTTTTTCTCTGTTTTTATGTTTTAGTACTTATTTTGTTTTGGGTTTTTTTTTTTTTTTTTTTGGTGTTTCTTAGCTTTTCTGTTTGCATATGGGTATTTTTGAGGGTAAGTGCATCATCAGGTTTTTTTTATTTGTATTCTTGTATTTTTTGTTTTTGTTTCTTTGTTTATTCATTAGTTGGTATGCCTGTATGTTTTCATTCTCTGTCTCCTATCTTTTCATTTCCTACCATCTCCCTCCTTCCTTGTCCTGTTCTTTTCCTTTTTCTTATCACATTTTGCTTTCAGGGGGCATATATATGCCCTCTCCACTGCGTAGACAGATTGTAAGGTGGTGGAAAGTGGGCTCTAGGGAACCCACAAATGTGTCAGTGGCTACTGTAATCTGCAGGTAGCTACTGAACCACAACTCCCCACATCACACCTTAATCAAACCTCAAAACTGCAAAACAGCACAGCCTCCTATCACCAGTCTGGCTTCAAAATTGAACAAATACAGAGGATCAACATAAGCAAGAATCGAGGATTGAACAAACAGAAGTGAAAGCTCCTCCTTATCACTGAGCAATGGAATTACAGAAGAGGGGGGAAAAAGTAGGTAGCAAAAACATCACAAATGAAGAAGAATCAAAAGAGTACCACAGTTCCCACCAAGACTCATGGGAAGACAGCACCTGAGAATACAGACTTCAGAGTTCAAACAATGAAGAGCCTCCAGAACATCTGATCTGAACAACCAATCTAGACATCAAGATATTAATAGAGAGAATGAACAGAAATAAGGAGAGACAGGAGGAAAATATGAAGGAGTTGATAACTGAGATGACACAATAAAGAAAATAGTAAATGAAATAAATAACAAACTGACAAGCATGGAAAGAAGAATTAGCCAAGCAGAAGGAAGAATCTCAGAGCTTGAGGACGAAAATATGGAACCAAACCAAACTGTTAAAAACATAGAAAAGATGCTTTAAAAGACAAATTAAAGTCCCCAAGAGATGTGCAGTTATATCCAGTGGCCAAATCTATGATTAATTGCCATTCCTGAGGCAGACAGAGAAACAGAGACCCCATTGGAACTAACATTTCATGAAATTATCAAAAAAAACTTCCTTTATCTCATTAGAGACATGACCATTCAAATACAAGATTTAGAGAACTCCTGCAAGGCATCAAATGAGAAGACTCCTGTATACATAGTAATTCACTTACACAAAGTAGGTATAAAAGAAAAAATTCTAAGGGCAGCAAGAGAGAAAGTTCAGACTACCTAACGGAGAAGACCAATTAGAATAGCAGCAGACTTATCTACAGAAACACCACAAGCAAGAAGAGACTGGAGTCCAATCTTCAAAGTTCTCAAAGATAAACAATTTCAACCAAGAATTTCTTACCCAGCTAAACGAAACCTCATCAGTGATGGAGAATTAAAATCCTTCTAAGACACTCAATATCTGAGCGATTACACTGCCTCCAGACCAGTTCTCCAAGAAACATTTAAGAAAGTATCAAACACAGAAGTAAGGAGAAAAAACATGCTTTTCCCAAGAATACAGAAAAAAAATTGAAAGCGCAAACAAATATCAACCCCCAAAACAAAAGAAAATCAACCAACCAACCATCAAACAAACAACAACAACAAACCCTATAAGAACTTCATGACATGGAAAAACTCTCACACCTAAATAATTTACCTGAATGTGAATGAACTAAATACACCACTAAAAAGACATAGGATGGCAAAGTGGATTAAAAAAAACCCAAAAAACAAAAACATGATGCAATGATATGCGATCTCCAGGAGACTCATCTCATCAGAATGGACACCCACAGACACAAAGTAAGAGGATGGAAAATAAATTTTCAGGCAAATGGAGCACAAAAGAAAGCAAGAGTTGTGATCTTAATATCAGACAAAATATCTTTTAGGTTATCAAAAATTTTAAAAGATAGGTAGATAGGTAAGTATTTCCATCAATGAGAAACATTCATCCTAAACATATATGCACCCAACATAGGAGCACCAATCTTTATAAAGCAGTTTCTAGGTAAACTAAAAAAGGATGTTGACTCTAACACTATCATACCTGGAGACTTAAATACTCCACTAACAACCCAAAATAGATTATAGAGGCAACAAATCAATAGAAGATCTGGAACCTAAACGTCATGCTTGACCAAATGAACTTAATAGATACCTACAGAACACTCCACCAAACAACCATATAATATGTATTCTACTCATCATCACATGGGATATACTCCAAGATCGACCACATCATTGGACACAAATCAAGCATAAACAAATTTCATGAGATCAAAATACTGCCATGCACCTTCTCAGACCACAGTGGAATTAAAATAAATATCAACACCAACAAAGCTACCCCAAAATTCACAAGACGTGGGCACTAAACAGCATGATGCTGAACAACTCCTGGGCCAACATAGAAATCAAAACAGAAATTAAAAGATTTCTGGAAGCAAATGAAAATAAAGACATCTTACCAAAACATCTGGGATGCCATGAAAGTAGTACTGAGGGGAATATGTTTCCTTAAAAATGCACATCAAGAAAATGGAAGGATCACAAATTAACAGACTAGCAAATCACCTGAGGGAGCTGAAAAGAAGATCACCAATCCCCTAATTTCAGCAGAAAAATTCAGGTCACCGAAGTAAATGCCCACATTTAAGACACAGAAGACAAAGACATCATAGAAATAAATCAACAAAACAAAAAGCTGGTTCTTTGAAAGGATAAACAAGATTGTTTGACCCCTAGTCAGACTGACCAAGAAAAGGAAAGAACAAGCCAAAGTAAGCCCAATCATTAATACAAAAGATCAAATCACAATGCACACCAAAGAAATCTAAAAAATTATCAGAGATTACTATGCACACCTGTATGGAAACAAACTCGAAAATCTAAATGAAATGGAGGACTTTCTGACATCACACAACCTCCCAAGAATTAAAACAAGAAGACATTAAATAGACCAATAACAACCCGGGAAATGGACTCCATCATAAGAAAACTACCCACCAAAAAATAGTTCTGGACCAGATGACTTTCCAGTGGAGTTCTTCAAAACACACATGGAGGAGCTTATACTAATCCTATTGAAAGTATTCCAAGCAATTGAGAAAGACAGAACTCTCCCCAAATCATTTTATGAAGCTAATGTCACACTGATACCCAAACTGGGTAAAGATCCAATAAAGAAAAGAGCTATAGGCCAATATTTCTGATGAACATAAATGCAAAACTACTCAACAAGATTCTAGCAAATTGGATCCAATAACACATAGAAATTATCTACCAGGACCAAGTAGGCTTCATCCCTGGGATGCAGGGTGGATTCAACATCTGCAAAATCACAGATGTAATTATATACATCAACAGATGTTAAAATAAGAATCACATGATTATACCATTAGATGCAGAAAAAGCTTTTGGTAAAATCCAGCATCCCTTCTTGATAAAAACCCTTGAACACTTAGGCATAGAGGGGACATACTTCAAAATAGTAAGAGCCATCTACAATAAACCTACAGTCAATATATTGCTAAACAGACAAAACTTGGAAGCATTTCCCATGAAAACCAGAACAAGACAAGGCTGCCCACTTTCACCCCTCCTGTTCAACAGAGTGTTGGAAATTTTAGCTAGAACAATCAGTCAAGAAAAGGAAATTATGGGACAGACTCGGTGGCTCATCCTGTAATCCCAGCACTTTGGGAGACTGAGGAAAGTGGGTTGCATGAGCCCACGAGTTCAAGATCAATCCAGGAAACTTGGCAAGAACTCGTCTCTACAAGAAAAAAATTTTAAAAATTAGCCAGGACAGTAGCATGCGCCTGTAGTTTTGGCTACTTGGAAGGTTGAGGCAGAAGGATTGCCAGAGCCCAGCACTGGAGTGGCTGTGAGCATGCCACTGCACTCCAGCCTTGGCAAGGGAGTGAGATTCCAGCTCAAAAAAAAAAAAAGAAAAAGAAAAAGAAAAAGAAAGAAAGAAAAAGAAAAAGAAAAGGAATTTGTGGAAATACAATTAGGAAAAGAAGTCAAGTTTTCCCTCTTTCCTGATGATATGGTCCTATACTTTGAAAATCCAAGAGACTCTGTTAAAAACCTGCTGACCACATACAGACGATTAAAATAAGACCCCCCTACCTATCACCACACACAAAAATCAACTCTAAATGAATCAAAGACCTAAATGGAAAACCTCAAACTATAAGAACCTTAGAAAATGCAGAAGATGCCCTTATGGAAATTGGAACTGGCAACCAATTTCTGGTAAAAATGCCAAATGCCCACTCCATAAGAGATAAGATAGACAAGTGGGACTTCATCAAACTGAAAAGCTTCTGCAAAGCAAAAGAAACCCTCAAGAGGGTGGGGAGACAGCCCAAGAATGGGAAAAAATATTTGCCAATTGTATATCTGACAAAGACCTAATTTCTAGGATCTACAAGGAACTCAAATTTGCTGAAAAGAGAAAAACAAACAACCCTATCAAAAGTGGGCAAAAGATATGAATAGACACTTCTCAAAAGAAGACATATGAGCAACCAACAGATATATTAAAAATGCTCAGCCTCACTAATCATCAAATAAATGCAAATGAAAACCACACTGAGATACTATCCAACTCCAATCTGGATGGCCATCATCAATAACTCAAAAAACAACAGCTGCTGGAGAGGATGAAGGGAAAAGGGGATACTTCTACACTATTGTTGAGAGCATAAACTAGTATCACCTCTGTAGAAAACAGTGTGGTGATTCCTAAAAGATCTAAAAATCAACCTTCCATACGACCCAGCAACCCCCCTTCTGGGAATATACTCAGAGGAACTCAAATGACTCTTTGAAAAAGATACCTGTACACACGTTTATTGCAGCATGTTCACAATAGCAAAAACATGGAACCAACTGTGCTGCCCATTAAAGGTGGACTGAATTTTTAAAATTAGTTCATATACACAATGGAATATTATGCAGCCATAAAAAAGGACAAAATTATGAATTTCACAGCAACTTGAGTGGATTTAGAGTGTACAATACTCAGTGATCTATCACAGAAGCAAAGAACTGAGTACCACATGTCCTCACTCATAAATGGACCCTGAACAATTATAATACTACAAGAAAGGGATTGGTAGTAGTGTGAAACTGCCAGGAGAGAGAGCAGTGAGCACACTTCATCAATAAGGGTACCTGATCTCAAACCAGGTGAAATGGAGTCCAAAGTGAGACTTAAACTTTATCTGTACAATGACCATTTCTATAACTGTGAATTGTAACCCCATCTTTTTTTTTTTTTTTTTTTTGAGTTGGAGTCTCACTTTGTCGCCCAGACTGGAGTGCAGTGGCCGCTTCCGGCCACTGCAGCCTCGACCTGCTGGGCTCCAGCGATCCTTCCTCCTCAGCCTTCCAAGTAGCCAGAATTACAGGCATGCGCTACCATGCCCAGCTGATTTTTTTATTTATTGTAGAGATGAGGTCTCGCTGCCCAGGCAGGTCTCGAACCCGCGGACTCAGGCAATCCACTCACCTCAGCCTCCCAAAGGCACGGGATTACAGGCTGAGCCACCGAGCCCAGCTTGTACCCCCATCTTTGAAATTAAAAAATTATTTTAAAGAAAATATATTTAATTTTTATTTTATATTAAAATATAAATAAATAATTTCTTAGTTTCTTGGATTTATAAAAAGCATTTCAACTTCATCTCCCACATAAATTCATTTTCCCATTTAAAACGTCAATACTTTCCATTCAGATTGGGATGCTCCACAATGTCTCAATGTCTCCCTCTTCCTCAGCCCTTCCTTCAATTGCATCACAAAGTCTAGTTGACTATAGCTCCTAATGTTGTCTAGAGTATGAATCTTCCTTTTGTCTATAAAGCCTTGGTAAGAACTTCATTGTTTATAATAGTCTTCTGGTTATTTCCCCCTTTTGTTTATCTTCCGTGTAGTTTTTTTTTTTAATATCTTGTAATAGAATTAATTGTGTAACATAATTTTATCAGGTCAATTCCCTACTTATAGCTATAAATGGTGCCTCATCATCTGAAGGATAAGATAAAAATAATGCTTAATATGTAAGCTTTTTCCTTATGTGGTTTTCTGCTACATCACTACCCATGTCACCACTCCTTGCCTTGTTTCTGTACTCCAGTAATAACTCATTAAAGGTGTGCCCCTAGTAACTATGTAAAGATTTGATAGGTTCTTCCTAAGTGTATGTGCTTATAAATCCAAACTGAAAATTATACTCAATATCAAAATACACACAATGTGGACTTTTTAACTTTTTAATTTTATTTTAAATTTCCACAAGTTTCTGCATTTAAATAAGTGTCTACATACATATGTATATATATGTGGAGTGTATGTATGTATAGTGTGTGTGTGTGTGTGTGTGTGTGTGTGTGGCTTTTTTGCAATTTTCTCATATGTTTCCATTCTAATGCTTTTTCTTACTATGTTTTTGAATATTTTCACGGCTTTTGTCCTTACCTGATATGGTGAGTTTAGTGATGTTTATGCTCATTTTTTAAGCCTAAGTACTTCTACCACCTAGAATACAAAAGACTGAAAATCAGACTTGATAAAAACCCAGATAAATGACAAAATTGCAACTTTTCTAGAAAGCATTAGAAGACTTGGGTCACAAGACAACCAAATATCCTGACATCTGAGAACAACAATATGTCTAATGCAAAATATCTAAGTGTGCAGTGCTTCAGTAGATACTTATTGGCAATATGCTTTAAAATTGAGGGTTGTTCCCACTTTTTCAATGAAGGCTCTACTTTAATTGTCAGCTCATTGCTAGCACTTTGGCTCTTTGGTTAAAGCAAAATATACTTATGTTAAAAGAAATGTTGAAAATTCAATGCATTCAAGAACAAAACAATTAATGAGAAAGAAGAAAGCAATAGAAAACATTGAGGTCTATGGAGTACTGGTGAATTTATGTCCTTCTTGAAGGCTGTGCGAGAATGCAAGTCAAGTGGTGCCCATTCCTCTTATTTCTTCAAGCTTGAAATTTCTTATTTTATGTGAAATCTCCCAATTTGGAAATATGACAACTACTTACTTTTCTTTAGTCCCTTTGTGGACAAACCTCTAATCTCTGTTTCCAAGTTTGCACCTCTTACTTAAAATAAGGACTAAACCAGAAATGACAATTTAAGGTATAGTTGCAGATTGCACAGCATATGTTTCACCTCAAATGAACAAATAAATAAAATATGTATAATGAAATCAAGTTCTAGGTTCATTTGGGATATTTGTGATTTAAAGGAACCCTACAACAAATTATTTTGTCTTAAACAAAATTATTGCAGTATTTGGTTTCATAAGTTATTGCAGAAATAGTAGAAAGTAATTGTAGAAGAATTAGAAAAAGCAGAAGTAATGTAATCATACAAACTTGTATTCACTTATTTGCTTTTGTGTTTATATGCTCTTCTATATCTGTTTCTACCTTATGTATTTTTTGTGAAAATTAAATCAAATAATATTTTATGTCATTTTTGAAAAAAGTAATGAAATAATATATGTGAGGACTGAACTCTGATTTTTTTTCCTTGCCCAAGTTTCTTTCTAAGGGTCCTTGGGAGACATGCCTTACAAACCATAAAATCTGACTAAACAAGTCTTTTCTGACCCAGTGCATTGTATCTTACTTTCTAATCTGACTCTGGTATGCCATCACATGACAGATAGTAGATTCCTTTATCTTAAACATTGCTTTCTACTGACTCTAAGCTTTTAGACAAAGCTTAACTCTTTCAACTAATTGCCAGTTAAAGAATTCCTAAACCCACTATGACTTGTAAGACCCTGCCTCAACACATTCTTTTAGGTTGAGCAAATGTATACCTTCCATGTATCAATTCATTATTTTATATGCAATTTCTGTATCTCTGAAATGCATAAAACTAAACTGTAACCCCACCACTTCTGGCTCACTTTCTCAGGGCCTCTTGAGATAGTGTTGCCCTGCACTATCAGAAGTTTATTCTGAGCACTTATGTTGACTTAGAATAAACTTCTTTAAATATTTTGGCAGATTGTGTTTTTTCTATCATCATATGTAAAGCATTTATCAAAATGCTTAATTAGAAGTAGATATTACTCTTATAAAGTAAGGTAAATCTGTGGTTTTTATAACGAGTATTTCATATAAACATTAATAAGTTCCATTTGTAGGGAGATTTGAGCATAAGAGAAAGGGGAAATTAAGTATAACATTATTGCTTTTATGTATCTAAAAATATATGAGTCTGGCAATTTATTTCAAGTTTGTTCTGTAAGCTTGATCTTGAGGCCATGAGAATATTATCAGAGTTTATTCAAACATAACAAATATCCTTGATCTAAAGGTTATTAAATATCATGTAGCTCATCATTGTCAGAGACATTTGCAATTAGATAGACAATTTTATCATGCAGAGATTAGGTGTTGACTGGCCAGGATCAGGACAGGAATAAGTTAGTTGCCCTCCTGTGATTTCTTCCTTCTGCTGATTCTGACTGACTACTATATAATTTGGGCAAAAAACACGTGGCACTTTTGTGACTTTACCTTGCTTCACAGCAGTAAATAGGGAATAATAATGTCCTCTGAGTTCTAATCTCACAGGAATTATGAAAGGAAAGATGACTTGAAATGACTTCTTGAGAGACTCCAGAGCATTCTGGAGATGGGTACCTTGGCAATACCCTGTCATGTCATCCAAGTTTAATGTTGGATTGATTCAAAGAATTATAACTACTGTTTATTTAAAACCTAGCCTGTGGTACTAAAACAGCCACCTAGTCACATGCAAAACCTCTTTTTTTTTTTTAACTTTTAAAGATACCACAGCAAAGATTTTTTAAAAAATTTATGCCCTTATAGATTGTAATGACTGTGTTTGGTGAAAGTATTATGTATACATTTAGAGTCATAACATACATTCATAGTTTTGTAAAATACTCCATAAGATAAACACATTCAATTGTCTAAATAAATATAACTAAAGTCAGATGATGAGAAGAAAAAAACTGGTTTAGCATTTCTTAAATAAAAACTACACATTAGATTTCTGTTTCTTGTAGGATGGGAAAAAAAATCACAAAAGAATGTGTTACAAGCCAGATAAGCTACAGCAATCATAGATTATTAAAACTCATTGAAAAATTGAGGATGCAAAGACACCCAAATACACTAAATTCCAGAAAGCTAATTTTCTTTCTTGGAAAAAGAGACCATTCACAGCTAATTTTATACATGGAGGAGTAGCAGCAGGGGGATGAACCTCCCTAGGAGAGACAATATAAAAACAGCTGTGATTGGTTCCTGTGACAAACTGAATCTTGAGTAGCCCCAGGCCCAGACTAAGTCTTTTTCTATGCATCAATTTGATTTGTGCTTTCAGTGAGAGTACAGGGGTGAAATGTTGAAGGTTGAGGTTGTAGCAGGAAAGCTAAGATAAATACCTTGGTGGTACTCCAAGTCATTATTGAAAGCCTTGCCGTAGCATAGCAAAAGTTGGGTGCAGGACAGCAATGTAGAAAATCTCCTAGGCTCAAAATGCCAAGTTCAGGATTTGAAAGCAATCAGAATTTCCCAGCAATTAAAAAAGTTTGCAACTAACCTCTCAAACAAGTGATCTCCCATCATGGTGCTCACATTCTTACTAAATTGATGGTCCTAGACCCTCTCTTAAAATATTTGAAGCATTGGTAAACTGGTTCTAACTAAAGCTGCCAGAAACCTAAATACAGCTCAGCTATTAGTTATATTGGCAGCAGTGGCTTGACAGAAAAAAAGACTTGACTTTTTTCTTTTTAGAAAAAATGCTAATTAAATCATAGATACACAGATCTTTTTTCACATACACAAATTTATAATATAATAAAAAATTACAAATGAAGAAGCAAGAAAGTGTAACCTGTGGTTAAAGGAAAATATGGTTAATAAAGGCAGACTCAAAATTGACTCAAATATTGGAATTATCAGAAAGGAATTTTATAACAATGATACAGTCTTTAAAAGAGGTTTTGGAAAGATAGAAAACATGTGTGTAAGCAGCATTGTCACAAAATAAATGAAAACTATTTTGAAAAATTAAGGAAAAATACTATAAATGAAAAAACATTCTGGAAACAAAAAGTTTCCCTCATGCTTAGAACACTGAAAACAGCAGAAGAATGAATGAACTTAAAGAAAGGTCAATAGAAATTAACCAAACTAATACACTAAAAGAAGAAAAGAATAAAACAATTAAAATAGAGCATTTGAAAGCAGTGGGACAATATTAAATGGTTTAGTATATGTACATTTGGTATATCAGAAAGAGAAAAGAGTAATATTAATATTTAAAGAGATAATGGTTGAAAAATTTCAAAATTACTTAAAGGAAGAAATTCACAAATTAAGTGAATGAAGTGGAACAAATAAAGAAAAAGACACTTCGTCATATCATAGTCAAACTTCAGAAAACCAATGATAAAAATCTGAGAAAAGGCAGTAAGACAAAAAGGATACATTACATACAGGAAACAAAGATTAGAGTAATTGCATCTTCTTTTCAGATAGAGAACAGAAGAAAAATAAATGACATCTCCATAGTGCTAAAACATTTCTAACCTAAAATTCTATATTCATTGAAAATATCTTTTAAAAATGAAGGCTAAATGAAAACATATTCAAAAGACAATAGCTGACAGGTTTGTCTCCAGTAGATCAGAACTATAAGAAATGCCAAGAGAAGACTTCAGGACCAAAAGAAGTAATAACAGATAGAACTTTGAGTCTGCAGGAAGTAATGAAGAGAACCAGTAAACATATAGGTAAATATAAAACTAAAAATATGCTTTTTAGTCTCTCTACATTTGTATCTGTCTATCTGCTAATGTATGTATTTATGTATCTATCTTTTATCTGTCTATATTCTGTCTGTACATAGATGTTCATATCTATGTATGTTAATTAGAGAGATAGATACACACACATATATATGCATGCATATATAGATACTTATATCCCTGCTCTCAAATCTCTTTCAAAGATATTAACCCTTTAAAGCAAAAAGAGTAACATATGCTATTGTTTATATATGTACAAATAATATGTAAAACAACAAAAATGTAAATGACTAAGTTTATCCTATAAAAGGAATAAAATGGAATAAGTAAATTTGTTTCACTAAAAGAGATGAAAGGAAAGGTGTCACAAAGAAACAAAGAACAGATGAGAAAAATATAAAACAAATATCAAAATGATAGAGAGATTTAACAGTGTCAAAACTACATTAAGCCAGGCTCGGTGGCTCAGCCTGTAATCCCATGCCTTAGGGAGGCTGAGGTGAGTGGATTGCCTGAGCCCGTGGGTTCGAGACCCGCCTGGGCAGCGAGACCTCATCTCTACAATAAATCAAAAAATCAGCCGGGCGTGGTAGCACATGCCTGTAATTCCGGCTACTCGGAAGGCTGAGGCAGAAGGATCGCCGGGGCCCAGCAGGTCAAGGCTGTGGTGGCCAGGAGTGGCCACTGCACTCCAGTCTGGGTGACAGAGTGAGACTTCAACTAAAAACAAACAAACAAACAAAAAAACCCCAAAAATACCTACATGAAAAATTAAGGTCATCATAGTGCCAATTAAAATTCAGAGTTTGACAGTCCTAATCAAAAAGCTATATGCTAGCTAGAGTAAACACACTTTAGATATGAAGGAACAGATAGTGTGAGAAAAAAAATAGGGTAAAAAAACACGTACAATGCATGTACTAAGAGTAGCAAATAATCAAGAGATAAAGAGGTCATTCTATAATGATGAAAGAGAATATTTATCAACAAGACATAATAATCCTAATTATTTAAGCACCTTTTTTTAGATAAAAAAACTGATGAAGATAAAAAGATTGACAAATCAATAATTTTACTAAGAATTTTAGTGTTACTCTTCTGTCATTGATAAAACCAGTAGAACCAAAATATAAGTTAAAATATAGAGAATTTGGACAATGCTGCATACCAGTTTAATCATTCTTTTTTGTGTGTGGGGGACCACAAAAAAATATGCTGGACTTGAAAAAGTTTCTATATTTTTCAAATAATGTTAAACTGACAGGAAATGTTTTCAGTTGACAACAAAATTACATTTGAAATCAGTAACATTATCTGTACAATTTCCACATACTTGAAAATTAATCACATTACTTCTAAATAATCTATGGATCAAAAAGCATAACAACCATTAAAATATGTTTTGAACTGAACAAAAATGAAAGTACATACAATGTATCAAAATTTGTAGAAAATAACTAAAGTCACCCTTAGAAGAAAATGTGTAGCTTTTACTGTATGTATGAGAAAAGAAGAAAGGTATAAAATCACTGAAATATTAACTCCTTATCAAGTATATGGTTTGTAAATATTTTCTTCCATTTTGAAGGTTGTCTCTTCACTCTGTTGATTGTTCAACTTATTGTGCAGAATTTTTTTTTTTAATTAGATGTTATCACGTTTATCTATTTTGCTGTTGCCTGTGCTTTTGGGGTCATATCCAAAAATGATTGCCCAGAGTAATGTTCTGAAGACTTTCAACTATGTTTAACCTTTTACTCTACTCCTAACAACCACCACAACAACAAAACCTAGAAATAAGAAAAGTTAAAACCTCAATAGAAATGGAAATAATGTGAATAGAAATCATTATAATAAAATGTACAAACAATATCAAACAATATAGAAAATCAACAAAGCAAAAAATTGATGCTTTTATCAGATTAATCATGTTGACAAACCTTTTAGCATGACTGATAAAGAGAGAAAACAAAAATTAATATATCAAGAATGAAAGAGAGCCTGGCTCGGTGGCTCAGCCTGTAATCCCGTGCCTTTGGGAGGCTGAGGTGAGTAGATTGCCTGAGCCCGCGGGTTCAAGACCCGCCTGGGCAACTTGGTGAGACCTCATCTCTACAATAAATCAAAAATTAAGCCGGGT